>NW_015643188.1:489229-497604 GCF_001515625.1 Sinocyclocheilus rhinocerous | reverse complement strand
TTGAGGAAAAAAAGTAAAAAAAAAAAAAAAAACACTGAAAATAACCTCAGAATTTGTAGATTACAAACTCATAATTGCAAGAAAAATATATATATAAATTCTGAGTTCATATGCAACTTTTTATCACAAAATTCTGACTTTTTTCTTGCAAAGTTTGAGTTTATATCTCACAATTCTGACTTTTTTCCTCACAATTATTATGATATAAAATCAAAATTCTGAGAAAAAAAAAAAATGTCAGAATTGTGAGATATAAACTTGCAATTGTGAGAAAAAGGTCAGAACTGTTAGACAAAAAAACAGCAATTACATTTTTTATATTTTATTCTGTTTTTTTTTGGGGGGGAGGAATATATATATCACAATTACCATTTTGTTATTATTATCAGTTTTATTCCAAGGTGGAAACAGACAACCATAGTATTATACTGGTACATTCAGAAAAAGAAAAAAAAAACATATTCATAGTTTAAACGAGTACATTATCAGACACTGATGAGCATCTTGGCACTGTGTTTGGGAGAGTCACTGATGAATGTGCATTTTTCTGCAGTAAACAGCGGATCTGGTCTATTCTAGAGGTTACTGCCCATGTTTCAGCTGCAAGGTGCAAAGAAATTCACCTAAACCTTTGTGCTTAAAATATATTGTGACACTGTCAGAGCAGCAGATGAGAATGCTGTTGTTATTTGAATACATTTTACTTTTAGTGCTGTCATGAAAACCCTGATTATATGCTGCATTTATGGCACCATTACTGATGGAAACGTTTTTAAAGCTAAATCTGGACAGAATTTATTTTTTGCTGAATAAAGAAAAAGCTATCTTCTCAAAATGAGTTTCATTACCACTCAATATCACTGGTAACACTGCAGTAAAGCTCAACACGCAGGCAAAATCACTAAACAGTTACAAAAACCATCATATTCACTAACAAACCGAAATCCAGTTTAATCAGGTGCTATAAACTGTACTACAACGTGTGTGTTTGAATAAAACCGTTGTCATGTAGAACGTAATTTGCATTCAGCACAGTTTTTTGGGTTTGTCAACATTGTTACCTGATTTCCATAATTCCTGAAATGAATAACACAGACGGCAAACAAACAATGCTATCGGTTCTTTCTGAGTGAATTTCTCTCACGTTACGTACTGAAAATAAGCATAGCTAGGCCAAAATGGGCTTTCTTTTGCATCAAAGCATGTATTATCATCACGTTTATGCTGAACTACTAGCCATGCGTGATTTTTAAGAAGAAAATGAAACATCAGAGAAGAGCGGACTCCAGGGGAAGATGGTCCTTGGAGCAAAAATAAGAGAATAAGAGAAAGTGCTTCATCTTAATGAGGTTAAAATGAAGCAACAGGCAAACTGTACAGTAATAATATAACACTTGTGCATATTTGCTTGAACAAAAAGCACACTAACTCTATTTGGCCTTTTTGTTAGTCGGCCAACTGTGGTTTTCATCTCACAATCAAAAGGATGATATTTATCCCGTTCCTACGGCTGTCAGCCAGCTGATACGTTTCATGCTTTTTTTTGGTTTTTTTAAATATCAGTGTTTATTCCATGCAGTTGATATGGATTCTTGCATTAATGCAGGTCATGCACAATATTTGATTCTTTCCTCTCTGTGGCATTGAATCATTCTAGCATATCAGCATGCATTGAAGCAGTTGTCATAAATTATTGAACGTGAAAGCTTGTGTAAACCATTGCTGTGTGTTATCTCAGAGGGCCCTCATCAGAAACCCGCGTCACACCCGCGATAGAGCCGCGGCTCTCGGATTATGTATGCCAAGCTCCCTGCCCAGGAGTTTTAGACCGGGTCCTCTTATGAGGGTTCCCACCGAGCAATTACACTCTGGAAGTATGGCTGGAGTACTTAACAGGACCATAAGGAACCGCTGTCTGGAATATGGAACAAACATGAGCACTGAGGGAGAAATTGAACTAGGGATAGCGTAGATGGCGCAAAGCGTGAGTGTGTGGTGTTGTGCCTCTTTAGAAGGATGGAGAGCCATTACCAGAAGAGTTGAGAGCATGTTATGTAAGGAACTAATTAGGTAAGATTCAGATTGTTTTGTGAATGCTGAGCAAATCTACACAAGTCTAATAGGCTGCCACATTAAAATACTGATAGTCTGTTCCATGTTTTAGTGACTCTTTCTGCGGGTTACATAGTTGCACCAGTAGGTGGCGACAACACTGCAAAAAAAAGGCTTATTTTACTTAGTACTTTTGTCTTGTTTCCAGTCGAAATATCTAAAAATTCTTAAATTAAGATGCAATAAATTAAGTGCATTTTGCGTAAAACAAGTACAATCATCTGCCAGTGGGGTAAGTAAAATATTCTTAAAACAAGAGTATTTCACGTACGCCACTGGTACAATAATTTTACTTGTTTTAAGCAAAATGCACTTAATTTAGTTTTTTACCCTGTAAACAAGACTAATTATCTTGTGTCATTTTGCTTATCTAGTAAATGCATCTTGATTTAAGAATGTTTAGATATTTTGACTTGAAACAAGACTGCAATTTTTGCAGTGAAGCGACTGTCTTTACGAGGGAATCATTGATTGATGCATTCAACAGATTCATGCAAAACCCTGATTTATTTTGTTCCAAAACAAAGGCTGCATCCCAATTTGCCTACTTCTCTACTATATAGGGTGAATTCGGGTAAATTGTAACAGATTTTGCCATTTAGATCACTGGGAAAAAAAATTCCTAATTAACTCAAATTAACCCTTAGTAAGCGAGTAGGATGACCTACTACTTTTGGCAGGATTCGTATGTGTGCATCTGATGGATTTTAATATCTCATGAGGCCACAACAAAAAAGTTCTGAATGGTACAACTGACGCTGGTAGATCACATGACTACAACATGATGAAAGTACATCCAGATCATATTCATATTGTATAGAACATACTTTTTTTTGTTAATAGTCACAAAGTAGTACTTACTCAAAATAAGTACTTAGATAGTATGCGATTTTGGACACAGCCAAAGCAACTTAAGCCATTGAATGTGTGTGTCATTGAATCATTTACTCAACTAAATTAAAAACAGTCGCTAATCTATGAAAACTACTACTGTGTGTTGCTTAGAGATGCACAAATGTGAATCAGTTTAGTCTATTTTTGCACCGTCAATGAAAACATCTCCAAACGAAGCCAAATCAACTAACAATGTGTCTCTAAAATATAACTTCCTCAATATTAACTTCTTTTTATTTGTATAGATTTTTATTTTATTGTTGTATTCACTTTATTTTTAGCATGAGAGGAGTGTAGACATTTGTAACTTGAATGTGCAAGGCTTCCTGGATGCAAGATGGTGAACTGATAAAAAAACAAAAAACAAGGTATAAAAACGTATACTCTGTTTTGTTTTTGGTTTTTTTTAATACAGTGTCATTCGGAAGACTATGGAAGCTTGTTTCCACTACTAAATAATTAAATAGTGATCAAAAGTTGCAATTACCTTATTCATTAATTCATGTATTTATTGATTTATTTATTCACAGTATTTATTTATTTATGCATGTATGTACAGTTTGCATGTTATACTGTAGTGGAAACAAGCTTCCATTGTCTTGCAAAACTCGCAATTATGAGAAAAAAGTCAGAATGTGCTTGTCTAGTGCATGTTTACATGAAATAAAAATAATAAAAAAGCATTGCAGTTGAATGCAAAAAAACGCTTTCTGTCTGAATGAGCCAGGCTGTAATTGGTCAGGAGCTGTAGGCCTACCAGTAATTATTATTAAGGATGGTCATATTTACATTATTTTAAATGCTCTCTTTGGGTTCACTCTGTATTCTCCATTGAGAAATGTTTTAGCATAAATCAAGTATTGATTTTGTACAGTGCCGTGTGTACCCGATCACATTTATTAACTGAAAAACCAAGAGCTGGTGAATGCAGTTAATTTCAAAGAGTCACACAATACCCTTCATGGGTCATACTGTATGGCCAAAAAAGTAAATAATCTCTGTGTTTTAGGGTCTTTGTAATACCTGAATATTATTAGGGGTTTCATTTTTCCACACTCTATTTCCGATATCTATCCAGTCAAGACATTTTGATCTGTATTTATGACAAAAGATGCCAAAACAAACAGCCAAAGGACAATTAATGGGACAGGAGACTCATTAAAGTGATGTGTGTAATTTATTTCTGCTATCTCTGATTTATATGCAGAGACAAGAAGCTGTCAAACTCTATGAAAGAACCAAAAAAGTATCACGAAGCAGCTTAGGGTCTTTGTAATACCTGAATATTATTAGGGGTTTCATTTTTCCACACTCTATTTCCGATATCTATCCAGTCAAGACATTTTGATCTGTATTTATGACAAAAGATGCCAAAACAAACAGCCAAAGGACAATTAATGGGACAGGAGACTCATTAAAGTGATGTGTGTAATTTATTTCTGCATTGATACTTGCTATCTCTGATTTATATGCAGAGACAAGAAGCTGTCAAACTCTATAAAAGCACCATAAACGTATCACGAAGCAGCCCATATAAAGTCATATGCATGCTTTTTGAAATTATTAAAATCATTATAAAAACCTAATGGTTTGCTATTTATATTTTAAAGCATCTTACTCAGTTTATTTTTACATTTTCTCATTTTTTTCCATTTGTTCAGCCTTCCTTTAAATTCCAGCTCCACGCTGACTTGCAGAAGGCTTTCTTCTTTCCCACATCTCTTGCAAAGCGTTTTAACCTGTGCCCTCTCCTTTGCCTCTTATGCATGGATGCCTTAAACGGCGTTCCCTTCGGAGTGGCATACTCTGGCACCAATGCACGCTTAAGCCCCAAGGTTTACTTTTAAATTTGGGATTCCACCTCACACATTAGAGGAATGTCAGGGCTGAGCAAACACATTAACGTCACAGCAGAGGCCTGCCAGAGTCCCTCCGTCTCACCTCCTCCTCCTCACTCACACCGCTTTCAAGACATTTTTTAGTGCACAGAAAAGTTGCAGAGGAAAGTATCGGTATCGGGAGAGTACTGGAAAAAGTGGTATCGGTGCATTCCTAATTTTTTAATAGATAGAAAATATATGGTATATACTACATAGATATGCCATAAAAATAGATGGCATGAGCTATCATGGCGAGTAAATGGATGTTACAATATTTATATTTATATATTATAATACTTTTTTATTCTTTATTTTGTTATGTATTTTACATTATTTTATTACATTTTATATTATAATATACAATGAATAAATGTAATAATATTTAATTCACTTTTTTAATCATTTGCAATCTAGCTACTTTTTCAATGGACTAGAAGATGTCTATTCCATTGAAATAGCATATTTAGTGTCTCTATTTTAAGATCTTTTGTCAGTTAATTATTCTTCAGAGATGTTTTTGTATCCCTGTTTATCTGGATATTCTTAGTCATTTAACAAAAGATTTGTGCTCACATAATATTACAATATAATTCACTAATATCTGTTATCTATCTAATTAAAAATGTTTATAGATATGGGTGCAGATGTAGATAAGTAACAGGTATTTTATTTTTTTTGCCACATAAAAGGTGTAAAATTGTTTGCACCAATTAGCAAGTGAACTGTTAAATAAGTGTATGAGTATTCTGGCCCACTTCCTTAAGTACCCTAATTGTGTTTACTGGAATCACTGCTGAACAAGAGTATTCTAAATTTACCAGCAAATTAAAAATGACTCATAAATTACTACTCTCATGTGAGACGCATTTTTGCTATTTAGTTCCCTTAAATTAACCCTGTCTCCCTCTGCCAATTTTGTTTCAGCGATGCATTCTTTCACTGGCATGGAAGCATTGCAGCACCATAACAAAAAAGAACTGAACACGTTTATTGTTTTTTCCATGCTTTTACAGACAAATAAAATTTAAAAATAATTAAAAATACAATAAAAAATTAAATTAAATTAAATTAAATTAAATTAAATTATGGTCACAACATCTACCACTATTTATTTATTTATTTATTTATTTACAAGCTAACAAGCCAAACCTTGACAGCATGCCAATAAATTAATAAATTAATTAATTTTAAAAAATGATTGCAAAATTGTACTGTTGACTGTATGCCAGTGGCTTATATTGAAAATATCTTTAAAAAATAATCGTAATTATTAAAATCATCTAAATTTGACTAAATATTTTAAACTCTTTAAATCTGCAATCAACTCCCATATCAGTACAAAAACAGCCCACTTAGCACTTATGTCTCCTAAAATAATTTCAATATATACACTTCATAACTTCCATCAGAGCACCAAATGGATGCTATTTTTGCCTTTGGGTGCAACATTAAGCTTGCAAATCTAAATGTGAAATGATCTAGAGAACAAGTTAGAAAAGTGGAAGCAATATTATTGCATTATGGAATAGCAGAGAAAGCACACTAAACTTCCTGATGCACTCAACCGTTTTCTCGGTCGACAACGTCAAATGCTTTCAACATATAACCTTTGCTCTTAATTGAAAACTCTTAACAGCCCAGTGAATTGCCATATTCAGCACTGCTAATGAGATTCAGGCTATTACACCAGAGATAACTAATTGTTTGTGTTTAATTACACCATGTCAGAGAAATGCTAGTGATGAGAGACCAGGTCTGCTGTCATTATTAAAAGCCCGGGTCAGTCTTGTTCATTCTGTGGCATCAGGCAGTATTTCAGACGGTGTTTGAGAATGCATAGCAGACAGCACTTCTCTGAAACTTGATATAAAAATTAGATTTTTCAAATTCTATTTTCTGCAGTGAGTCAATTATATTGAAATGACAGAGGTGGCATTCAATGCTGATCAGCCCAAACGAGTGAGGGCTCTCTGGGCTCCACTGCAGCGATGAATACGCATCTCACATCGGTTCAGAAATGCTCGCATCACAGCTGCAGAATCAATCAATCAATCAATCAATCAATCTATCTATCTATCTATCTCCTCCAGTTTAGTCTTTTTCCCTGTTTGTGGCATTAGGTACTATAGAATAGTGCTCAGCGTGTATCAAAAGCCCTATTCGCACGGGATTAGTATTATCTGGGGACCTTGTGTGATTTTGAAATTACCCCCCCCTGCTGGCCGAATCACAGAGATGTCGATTCGCACGGGACTAATATTATCACAGGACCTCGGTGTTCGACGAAATATGGTACGTCATTTGCGGGGGAATTTTTACTTTACAAATTACAGACATGGCCGATTCGCACGGGATTAAGATCACAGACAACCTCCGCAATTATTACAAATGACTGGAGGTCACCAGGTAATACTAATCCCGTGCGAATAGGGCTTAAAGCTAAAGGAGAGCAGGAGTAAACAGAGAAAAGTAAATAAATAGGAGTTGAGAGATGCTGCTGTAGATTAGTATCTGAGACGCGACAAGGGACGGCGGCATATCTCAGTTCACTCTAAAGACAAGATGTGTGACAGCTGTGATGCATTACTGGTGGAAAGCAACAGAACCTGAAGGCGATCAATCTTCACTTTAATTCAAAGCTGCTCGCTTCATCATGTTGTCAAAGAGCACAGCCGCGTGGGTTCGAGCCGAAACGCGCTGATCGCGAAAGCAGAAAAAAGATGATCGATTAGCTAATAGCAGAAAAGCCATTGGATTCTTCTCATTTGTTAGGATGCTAATGACGACCTTGATTTATTGCTGTTGACGGCACGCAAGTGACACACCAAGAAAGTTTTCTCACTTGTTTTGGCTCGTCATGGATTTTCATTGATATTCAAGGGCTAACCTTTAGCAGTAAGATGGAGTTCACTCCCATGTGACATTTTCATTTCTCACAGTCTGCAGGAGTGTTGAGTGAGGAGCTGAGGTGCAAAGAGGGCTCTGTTGGCTCTGATGTCTCTGTAGTGGTTAAACATGAGATATAATTTGTTATGGGTAAATCTAACGGACAGTCTTTGGTCTCATTAATCTATTATTTGTTCCAGAGAAGTTTTGGCAGTTAGCAGTAAGATGGAGTTCACTCCCATGTGACATTTTCATTTCTCACAGTCTGCAGGAGTGTTGAGTGAGGAGCTGAGGTGCAAAGAGGGCTCTGTTTGATTCGCTGCTCGCTTCTCCGAGCTATGAGAAGATACATTGAGCCAAGCGTATTAGGCCATGAAGGTCTCTCAAAACAGACTTCAGTTAATGCCCCCCTGTTTCACAGAAAAAGCCAAAGGAAGCGGCTATGCCAATCATTACCTTCAAATTGAGGTGAATGTTTCATTGTACATCCTGTAGAGAGAGATTCAATAAAGTCCCAGCAGAAAAGGAGGAAATGCTTAAAAAGAAACAAAATATTATTATTATTATTATTATTATTATTGTTATTATATTTTTTAAAGTCAG
>NW_015643188.1:478722-488529 GCF_001515625.1 Sinocyclocheilus rhinocerous | reverse complement strand
ACTCCAACAGCCGTTAAACCGTTTGTAATTGTATCACTCCGCTTGCGGTACTTCTTACAGCGAAATATTACTGTTTTTGTGTCACGGAATGTAGTTTACGAGGTTTTCAGGTGAGAATGTACTTGTTTATAGTTCAAATATGCAGTTTCTTAATAAAGATAACGTCTATTTGAAAATTTGCTTTGATGTTTTCGGAGCAGTCCATGTTCGTGATTGTGATTTTAGTTAAATTTTTTCAACCTGTGTGTGTGTGTGTGTGTGTGTAATAAATTGTATAATAAATGCATGTCTCTATTTTATATTTACAAATAGAATATCAACATATACAGTACGTCAAAACTGTATTACACAAACATAAACATACATATTTGTATATGCTAGATTTATTTGTTACATATACTTATATACATATATTTATATGTTAAATATATTTAATTGTTCCAATTTCTAATAGGTGTCATATGTTTTTACTTCATATGTGTCACATGTTTGTTTCTGTTTAGTTCCTGTTTGCCCCTATTTGGTTCAGTTCCTGTTCTCATTTAGTTAATCATCGTTTATTCTGTTCACCTGTTTTGATTGATTACTCCTCACCTGTTTCAGTTCTCCCTAATTACGTTCCGTGTGTTTATGTACCCTGTGTTTTCCTCACTTCCCCTGTCTTGCTTTGAAGTTACGTTGTGGTGTTTTACGCCAATGTTCTTCTGTTTAACTCTTGGTTTGATAATTAAAGACTCACTTCTGGATTACCCTGGCACCGTGTGCTTCATCCCCACTGCATCGTGACCATATGGCACTATATGGAATTTTACTTACATTTGTGTATGGGTTACTATTCAATAATGCACATTTTATTAAATAAAGTTTATATATATATATATATATATATATCAAAATTAACATAATTAAAGACTCACTTCTGGATTACCCTGGCACCGTGTGCTTCATCCCCACTGCATCGTGACCATATGGCACTATATGGAAATTTACTTACATTTGTGTATGGGTTACTATTCAATAATGCACATTTTATTAAATAAAGTTTATATATATAATCAAAATTAACTTTTCTTTTCAGCTGGTGCCTTTTTAAGTTATCAATATATATTTTGTTAAATATCTTGTTTTAAATGCAATTATGCCACATTATGAGAATAATGAGTTGCGTTTCACATTATTTCACCAATGCATTTCACGTTGACTTTAGGCTGCACAACAAAATGAATGTTTGTTTTGAATGAACACATCCAGACCACAGCAAGAGAAAGTGCCTTGCTCTGCATGTGCTGATTTATGTCTTCAATTATCCTTCATTTTCATTAGACTGTTTAGAGGAGTGAATTGTGAGATATCATAAAGCAGAGAAATATGCTAAACATAATTCCATTAAGATCGGAGGCATAACCGAATGGCATTTTTTTGCAAGGTAAGATGTGTCTTCTGGATGCCTGTTTATGGTCAGATATATTTAACAGGAGGACCTTTTTTGTGCAGTGGACAACTACAGAGAAAGAAAGGTGGGTCTTTCTTGCAGATCATAAACAATGGCAACAAAAGTGCCCCAAACCCCTCAGAAACTATCTAGATTAGGTTGTGAGACCAGTTTTTAACAGGGTTGCTCTGACATAAGCCATAAACAGAAGAGAGGCAATGATAATAGGCTTCTGAATGGCCTTTCACATGACTTGCATCAGGGCTTCACACCTCAGCACTCGAGGCTTGACCTGCACATGAAAGCACTGCGGAGAGCATAGAGGAATGATCTCTGAAGGTCAGGATATATTGCCGCTGTGTTGCACAACTCAAACTGCCGGACACAGAGAGAATCTCATCTCGTTTTGGCTTTTGTGTTATTATTGAAACTTTCTTTGTTTTAGTCATAGATTTCATCTTTTGCCACAAAATTATTCAAAAGTTTTTTTTGTTTTTTTTAAAATAACTGTTTGAATAAAGCACTCTCCTGAAAAAAATATAGTCCCACACCCATGAATATTAGAGATAAATCTTTCCCTGACAATAGAGATTGCGATATACTAACCTGAGAATCATTTTTATAATAATATTTTAACAATCATAATCATGTTATGTGTGTTTTATATCAGCTGTTTAGAAACAGATTAAATGCTTAATTGGCTTAAGTTATCTGCAAGATATAAATAGAATTCTGACTTTTTTCCTCTTAATTCAAAATTCATTCAATTCAATTCAAATGTATGAATTGAATTGAATTGAAAAATTAGTTCATCTCATAATTGTTTTTTTGGGGGGGGGGGCTCATGGAATAAAAAAAATTAAAAGTCGAAAGGGTTTTTTATTTTTTATTTTTTATTTTTTTAATCAGAATTGTGAGGCTAGAAATGTTTCACCTTTACGATAAAGACATTGTGTTATAGTATGCTGTTGAGGCAATGGTGTATTCAAAAGGCAACTTAGGCTAAATTATGGTTATATTTTTGTTAATATTAAACTACAATTTAATAAAAAATTTGCATGGTGCATCTTTTCATCTCATCTTCAGCTCATCTCATCAAAACAAGAAACACTAAATAAATAACCATCTTAAGTAGTTTGCTGGCGCATTGTGTTAATGTTGACAGTCACTATACACTGCTAAATGTCCTGATCCACATCCACCTATAGGAATATGATGCATATCACGGCATCCCTATAGAAGGCCCATTCAGTATTATCCAGCAGTTTAATTACAGCTTTGCTCAGGATTTGATTAGACGGCCAATTCGGCCGTGTCATCTCTATAGGAGTTGTGCAATCGAGAAGGATTCGTTCCCCACATGGATTTCACTCCTGATCCACGTTTGTGAGGTTGAACGTGAATTTGCCGCATATAAACTGCTTGTTTTGGAAATTATCCGAGTGTGCACTGCATCCCTGCATTATTGATATTACCTCTCTGCCTGCAAATTATCGCTGAAGTTGTTAAGTTAGACGAGATCTGCCTTCCTCGCATGAAGGAGAGGCATATCAAGAAGAGAATCAAGCATCCACGTCACAGATGGCTCTATTCATCACTGAATCTTCACCGAGCTAAGCTATGTTTTTCTCTTTTATGCATTGCTTAAATGCTCTCAGGTTATTGACAAATATGTTTGTTGCATAAGGCTTATCCATGCTTGTTGCTTTAGGCTTTGGTTTGGTTATTTTGGTTATTGTTGTGACATGCTGTGATAAGTTCCTCTGGGTCCCAGCGAGACGCTTAAGGCTATCTGCCAACATGCTTGTTGCTTACGGCTTTCCAGATAATGTTTGCAACATGCTCCTTGCTTAAGCTTGTGGGTCAATTGTCAATCATCTTTGACGATAGCGGTCCTGACAGAACTTTTTAATTGTGCATGCAGCTTGTGAGTGAGCAATTTTTTGTGACTTTTCTCCCAATTCAGACTGTTTCTTACAATTGCAAAAGTCAGAATTGCAAGATATAAATAGAATTTTTACTTTTATTTTTCCTTACAATTCCATGTTTATGTTTATCTTATTGCAGTTTTTTTTTTCAATACAGAATGAAAAATTGAAAAGCAGAGACTGTCTTTGTCTCACAATTCAGACTTTTCTTAGAATTTCAAGTCTATATCTCGCTGTTATGAGTTATTTGTATCTCGTAATTCTGTTTTTGTTTTTATCTCAGAATTGCAAGGGAAAAAATGATAGCACTTAGCTGTGGCAATAGTATATTCACAACGTGATTTTTCTTTTTTTAATCATATCTCATAAACAATAAGCTATGATTTTAATAAAAAAATAGCATGGTGCCTCTTTTCATCTCCATCTCATGTAAATAAAAAAAGTCTAAAAAAACATGTTCAGTAGCTTGGTGGAGATGAACAGGTCAGTGCGCATCAAACACCATAGTTTACACACTGATGGTCACTGCACTGCACTGCTATGTAATGCAGTTATAGCGCACATCTATATAATTATAATCATAAACCTAATGCAATGAAGAGAAGCCAAAACTTGTTGCATATACAGTGTAGCCTAATGTTCTGGCCTCTTTCATAAGCAGCATGACAGACAGAACAGCCTCAGTGAACATCAGGAATCAATGTAAACTCAATTTTAAATGAAAAGCTTTTGTTTCTCATTGAAAATGAAATTACACACTGTGATGAAATAGCGTTCCTTTAAACAACCATGTGTCCAATATCTGGCACATTACATCATTTCCTTTTTAAAAACCGGGGCATTACCAAAGAAACAAATTGAGATGTACCAAATCATAATGTGAAAGAGCTTTAACTGTGGAGGAGAGATGAAATGTGTTTTCCGTGTAATCATGAGCTCTGGTTTCATTCAGCAGCTGTGTGTTCATCAGCTCATCAGAGAACAAATACCTGCACAAACACAATCAACAAAGGAATTAAGAAATGAATGCATTTGTTACACCTCATTAAGCTGAAGTACAATCTTCTTTTATCTCAACTCATTTTCATGTACCACAAATAGCTCACGTTCTTTCAAATGCATCGTCCAAGGTCCTGGTTCATTAAACTACTCTTTAGTCTTTGCAAACTCAATTTTAAACTGACATGATCATACGAAAGCATGGGACAGCTCGTGTCTAAGATGAACCTCCAGTGATAACCTATGTGAAAGAGCTTTAACTGTGGAGGAGAGATGAAATGTGTTTTCCGTGTAATCATGAGCTCTGGTTTCATTCAGCAGCTGTGTGTTCATCAGCTCATCAGAGAACAAATACCTGCACAAACACAATCAACAAAGGAATTAAGAAATGAATGCATTTGTTACACCTCATTAAGCTGAAGTACAATCTTCTTTTATCTCAACTCATTTTCATGTACCACAAATAGCTCACGTTCTTTCAAATGCATCGTCCAAGGTCCTGGTTCATTAAACTACTCTTTAGTCTTTGCAAACTCAATTTTAAACTGACATGATCATACGAAAGCATGGGACAGCTCGTGTCTAAGATGAACCTCCAGTGATAACCGTCAGTAATGACGGGAGTGACTGACAGGCTCTTTACTGAAGTGTTACTTTCCTTTTGACTTTGATTTTTAGTTGGTTTATTTCAACCCAAGTTTTTCTCAACTATTGATCCAACCTTGACTAACTGTTAAACTGTATGTGCTCTTCTAGTTTGGGTTACAGTTGTTCAGCTGCGAGGGAAAAACGACTGTTTATAAAACATGTATACTAACTGTTCAAAAGTTTGAGGTCAGTTAGACGTTCAATGTGTTTGAAAAATTGTGTTTCATGCTGCATTTATTTGATTAAAAATACAGTAAAAACTGAAATATTATAACAATTTCAAATATCTGTATTCTATGTGAATATCTGTTAAACTGTAATTTATTTCTGTGATGTGCAGCTGTATTTCCAGCATCATTACTCCAGTCTTCAGTGTCACATGATCTTCAGAAATCATTCTAATATGCTGATTTGCTGCTAATATGCTGATTTGCTGCTCAAGAAACATTTCTGATTATTATCAATGTTGGAAACAGTCGTGCTGCACAATATTTTTGTTGAAACTGTGGTATATTTTATTTTTCAGGATTCACAGATGAATAGAAAGTTCAAAAGAACAGCATTTATTTGAAATGGAAACATTTTGTAACATTATGAATGTCTTTACTGTCAATTTTGATAAATGTAATGCATTAATTTATTTAATGCATTAATTTATTTTATTATTATTATTATTATTATAATTATTGATTGACTTTTTTTTTTAAATATAGCTTTCTCCATTATTCTAACCTTGTATTTTTCAACTGCTTGTCAATAATAAAATAGAAATGTAGCAGTGGTGTTTTTAAAATAGTCATATTCATGGATGGATGCGTTTATTGCTAATGTAACTAAGATACGGCTTTTCGGCTCCTCGCAAGAAAGTCCATTCGCTTTTGTGAGTCAGAAAATGAAAGCTCACAAACGTGGTAAAGTGCCATAAAAGCTAAGAGACGGATGCACCGGTGCGTCGTAATTGGAGTTGGAGTGTAAACCTGGGAGTTGAAAGTGCATTCACACTCTTGTTGTAGAGCTAAAGCCGAGTGTGGAGAACAGCAGGAGTTCAGGGTGTCGCGCCGTCAGAAAGCAGTTCAAGACCGCTGCAAGAACCACCAGCTGCGTGCACAAACACAGCTACGAGATGACCTTGGGAAGCCACTGCGTTAAAAACATGCTAGATTTAGGTTTCACCGCAGAGCAGAGCATCCCTTAAGTGACGGTCTACTTTCAGCTGTGTTTGTCTGTAAAATAACACTGTAGCATCTCCCATAAAGCAATATATATATTTTTATTTTTTTTTCAAATGTACTTGTGCCAAAAAACATTATAAAACGGAGAGTTCCGGTCCTTGATTCTGATTGGCTGAGCTGCGTTCGAAGCTGTTGTAAATTACTCTACAAAGTAACATACACCTTTGTTTACGTTTGTGTGTTGCTCGGCAACCACTTTGTTGCAACCACAACTGTTTCTGAGGAGCTACATTGTTTGGTGGAAGAATACTGTTTTTATTAATATCATTACACTTTATTTGCTCCGTTTTATTTTGTGAAACCTTACTACGTATATGGAATAACCGTTTTATAAAAGCAATAAACCCCGTGAAGCTATGGTTTACAGTGAATTTATAACAGCTAAGGGGGTTTTAGACACTCCGCTTCACGTCATACCTAACAACGCCCCTTAGCTGTTATAAATTCACTGTAAACAACGGCTTCTTTGGGCTTATTGCTTTAGTATATTTGCTAAAATGTTTACATGAACATATTTTCTACCAGTACATTTTTGTAGCTTTTTGAAAATGTATTTTAAATGTATAAATCATGTTTACAGCATGTTGAAATATATTTTGCCCTCTATATTTCAGTCCAAGAAAATACATTCACATATGTCACATTTGAAGAAAAATGTATTACGTGTGAACATAACACATTTGCATCAACTTTAGCAAGGAGCATAATTTTTGAAAAATGCTCAAAAAATCAAATATTGCAATATATAAAAGTATAAGCAGCAATCATTACAAAACTCGTTTTGATCTCTAATAGGCCATTCACATTTGTGTTTGAAGGTTGAAACTAAATTTTTTGCTGTTTCAAATATGTTTCATTGAGTTTCACTGTTTGCAATATTTTTTTATTTATTTTTTTTGCCATATGGCCTAGTATTTGTGTGACTTGATGCGTTTAGTATTTTCCGTTTCCTAAAGTGAAATGTTATGATTTAATTAAAGATATTTATTTTGATTTAAGTTGCCTTGACAGAGCTGTGTTGATTAATATTCAGTCCGTGCATATAATTAAGGCTATACATTACATAAGCCTTAGCAGGGAACATTAATTGGCTATTTTAGCCCTGTAGGTGGCAGACAATTAACAAAATTGAGGAAGAATTTAAATTAATGAAGGAAGATATCAGCATAACGGGAAGGAAATCTATCAAGATTCTGTTGTCCTTTATGCAGTTTTAGTGATTTTCAACTTTGTTTTCAAACTACTGTGTAGGTACTTCGTTCAGTCCATTATGGAAATGTACAGTTAGCTTTATTAAAGCAGAAACTACACTGTAAATTAAGAAGCTAATTTTAAAAAGTGCTCTATAGATGAGCTCTGACCTTTTGTGAAAGCTAGCGAAATGTGTTGGTGTGTGTCAGGCCTCAATTAACAAATGAGCAACAGTGCAAAATATACCCACGCTCATAAATACAAGCATGGACCATGAGAAATACGGCTCGGGCTCCCGTTAAAAAACACGTGTCTGTAAATCACATTATGAGAGGAGAGGAGAGGAGAGTGTGCTATCACTGAGAAATCCACCGCAGTCATTTCAATGGCAGACAACAATTAACGACTGCAGCGTTGAAACGCAAACTCTTCTGGCATGTGAACGATTGTAAGATCAACAGCAACTATATCAGCCTTCTAATCTCTATATTTATTTTTATTGGTCATCTGACCCATACTATATTTTCTTGAAGTCACCTTTCACTGTTCTTGGATGTTGTTGATGTTAGTTAATAGTCACATGACATGCAATAAAACTTATTTTAATGTTACATTTTTTGGACTGAATACTAGCTTTTCCTTTACTTACAAACCCCCTGCAGTTCCCAGGGTTTGTGGATTGCAACAAACTACTACTAATAATAATAAATATACACAGATGAAAGTCCAAAATAAAAACAATACAGTTATATATTAAATATTTTGAAATAAAATAATACACAAATAATCAATAACAAAATGTAAAAAAAAAATATTTGAGGTTTCAAGTAAACAGGAAATTTACTTTGATTTCACACTTCAACAAATAACTTTGAAGTTCCAACTAAACAAATTGTATGGTTATATTTACATCACTATTGTTCAGGTATTTTAAATGTAAATTATTCATGTAAAATTACATCAACTCATACCCTTGCAGTTCTCTCAAGATCGATCGATCCATCAATCAATCACGTTTAAGTAAATACTTATGCCTCTATATTCACAAATCAACAAGGCACTTTATGAAGTACTCACTTAAAATGTAGATGATTACAAGTCATTGATGTTTGGGCAAAGGTTGATTTGTTAAATAAATAACTCACAGGTTAGGCAGGCATTAGCAATAGGTAGCAATGTTTTGGATTCATTAAAACTAAATTAGGTCAACTGGAGCAACTCAGAGAAACTGACAAGTTTCAATCTACAGCAGAGCTGTAAACATCAAACTATATGTAATAAAGTATTGCCTATTGCACGTCTTCCCAGATATTAAATTCTTACTGCAGAAGTGAGGGTCAAAGTATACCATTTGATATTTAATTTCAAAGAATGTCACTCATTAATGATGTTTGCATGATCAGATGTATGTCCATGTGGAAACTGATGCACAGATTCACTGCACATAAATGCACGAACGAACATCCCAGCTGAGGAGCTGATGAAGAAATGACAATGCATGTCCACAAGGTGTTCTGTAAATAATATCAATTATTAATGCACAGCTTGGTTTTTTTTAATGACGCTGAATGTACTCTGTGACAGTCTTGCTAGATTAAAGGCATTAGTGAATGCAAACCCTAGTAAAAAAGTTATATATTTAAAATACATGTATTTCATACTAAGTATAGTTCAAATCTATTAACATATTTACTGACAGATAACTCAATACTTACTGATATAAAAATCATAATTAAACTTTATTTGGCGTACTACTTGTGCACAATGCACATTTCTTAATATTAAGCCTAAAATGTGTTTTAATGTCACTTTTGATGAGGTTTATATGATCTTTGAATAATATCAGTCTTTAAACGCAAAATGTTTAAAGTGTACCTAAAGTATACTTGCAATAGTTCCACTTTAGCACAATTAAATATATGTCAGTATACTTCTTTAGTTGGCTCTACCTCCGCACAATTAAAGTGCATTAAGTACAAAATTAGTTGTTCCAGTTTAGCAGACTTTAAGTATACCAGTTTAGTAAACTAAAAGGACAATTGCAGGACATTTTATTAAGTACATAAATGTGACCCTGAAGCACAAAACCAGTCATAAGGGTAAATTTTGTGAAATTGAGATTTATACATCATATGAAAGCTGAATAAATAAGCTTCCATTGATGTATGGTTTGTTAGGATAGGACAATATTTGGCCGATTTACAACTATTTGACAATCTGGAATCTGAGGGTGCAAAAAAATCTAAATATTGAGAAAATCACTTTTAACTTTGTCCAAATGAATTCTTAGCAATGAATATTACTAATCAAAAATTAAGTTTTAATATATTTATGGTAGGAAATTTACAAAATATCTTCATGGAACATGATCTTTACT
>NW_015643188.1:472984-477835 GCF_001515625.1 Sinocyclocheilus rhinocerous | reverse complement strand
AAAATCAATCTGGAATCTGAGGGTGCAAAAAAATCTAAATATTGAGAAAATCGCCTTTAAAGTTGTCCATATGAAGTTCTTAGCAATGCATATTACTAATCAAAAATTAAGTTTTAATATATTTATGGTAGGAAATTTACAAAATATCTTTATGGAACATGATCTTTACTCAATATCCTAATATGTTTTGGCATAAAAGAAAAATCAATAATTTTGACCCATACAATGTATTTTTGGCTATTGCTACAAATATACCCCAGCGACTTAAGACTGCTTTTGTGCTCCAGGGTCACAAATATGAAAATGTATTTGTAGTATACTTAGCATGAAATAAATGTATTTCAAATACATTTAAGTATATTTATTTTTCACTGGGGAAGGCAGAAGAAATTTGTGAATGAGTGTTGCATTTTCTTCTCCTCTTCGCTTTCGTTCTCGTTCTAGGCCTGTAGATTGGAAGCTTGTTCTAATTCATTCGGCTCTGTTTGCCCTACAGAGGGAATCTACATGAGACTGGAAGGCAGCTGGTGGCCAATTTGAAGAAAACTTTTTTGCGAGTTGTCGTCTTGTGCTCTCTCTCGGGGCTCCAGCAGCAGCGCACTCAACAATGAAACCAGCCAATAATTGCTTTGCCTGAGGATAGCATGTCTCTCGCCCCCACCAGTATGCTAGCACTGACAACATACAGCCTGGGGAAAAGCCAGACGCTCGTGTCTAGAGGGCAAGACGATGGCTGACAGAAGCACCGCGGGAGAGACGAGGGAAGGGGTTTGTCTTTGGAGGATAGAGCTGGATTTTTAGTGCTAAATGTGCTGTTACAGAAGATGTTTCAGCACATCTCGTGTCAGAACGAGTTCGGCGGTACATTACGTGGGTCTCATATAAATCCAGTCAGGGTTTGTTGGGGTTTAATCTACAGTAGTTTTCGTTAAAGCGATCATATTGTACTTTTTTTTTTTATCATTTAATTGTCTCCCTGATGTTCACTCATAGGTAAAGAGATCATGACCACTTTGCACCCTTTTTCAGTATTAAACAGGCTGCTTGTTGTTTTTATTGCATGAATAGATGATCTTTGAAAGTAGCGCTGTCAATGCGTGTCAGATCCACGTCACGTTTAGCAGCGGCAGCTCTTAAAGTAATAGCTGCCAAAAAAAACTAATAACCCAGCTGTTGTGATGTCTGGTAATCAAAGAACAAGAGAAAAAAAAGGAGGAAATCAATAACTTTTGTAGCTTTAAGAATTCATCTATGTTTAATTTAGAATTTAGTGTTTGATAACTTTATTCATTTTTTGTGTATTTCCTACTTGCTGAAAGGCACAGGTAGCTACATATGTCATTTATTATAAATATAAATAAATATATTTGTGTGAAGATTGTTTTAAGGTAAATTAAAAGTTACAGTCTTTTTTACAGTCTAATAAATGTTAAAATTGATAGCTCTCATTTAGACTGTAATGTTGAATGGCTAGTCAATGGTCAGTTTTATAGAGACATCAGTATTGGTATCAGAGATACTGGCCTTCAGTCATAAAAAACGATGCCACTAAACAAATATTAAAATATATACTGTCGTTATGTTGCTTGTACATTAATTTGAAGATTGTATGTGAAATTATTGCAAGATAAAAGTATATTTAAAAACTTAAATGTTAGGTCAGATTATTCTGAAATTTTAGGAAAAAACTGTACGATTAATTCGTTATTTTTTTTAATCGATTGACAGCACTATTTGAAAGTAACAGTATATTATTAACATATAATAAACTGTTTGACTTTTAAAACAACGTCTGTGTTTGCACGTTCCAATCAAACTGTCAGTTTGAGTGGCTATATTAGTTGTGGTGATTTTGCATTGACCATTTTTGCAGGTTGCATTTGTTATGCCAGTAGGTGGCGACAAGCGACTTTCTTTAGGAGTGATTCATTATAAATTCACTCAGCAGATGTGTTCAAAAATGTTTATTCATACTGAGGGAAAAAGATCTTGAGATGCGTTTTTGAAAAGTTTAAATTATTGCCACATTTTTAGAACACTGTATCATGCACAATACACAAAACTCAAGCACAGTGATCAAACACGTCTGTTAAGTGCGTTTACGCAGAAATCAATGTAAAACTAGCATAATGAACCAAAAAAACATGAACAGTTCCTTATTCAGGAACAATATCTTGCCATCTACTGTCTCTGTCAGGAACTATTTTTTTCTAGCGGAAGGATGCCATTTAATGATTTTAGTTCATAAAAGTAAGATATTAATACATGTATTTGTGTATTGTGTACTAATAGTTTTATAAAAGCTATAAGGTCCTAGAGGCCTGCTGTATTGGCTGAAGGGATTGTAGCACAGCCTCTCGTACATTATTCCTTTTAATACATCCATGTTTAGGTCTATTTATATAAACATCCATTTATAATAATTTTTGATTAATAAAACCATATTTAACCTACCTAAACTGAATGATAATGATGTATGTTGCCATGTTTAATATGAAAATGAATGTAATTTGGTTAACAGTTGAATAGAATGCTCTTTGTGAGTGAGTCATTGAATCATTCACTTTACTGATTCGTTCAAAAACATTTTGATTACTTTTGAATGTGTAGCAGAATAGTAGGCAGTCTTTGGGACATATTAGCCTACTTCTACATAACTGTGTCTTTAACAGTTACATGCATCCTGTCAGTCATTTGCCACTGTTAACATCATCCACATTTAGTTTTATTTAATGTCCTACTGTATCAGAGAGAAATGAAGAGGCATGTTGGTCTGCCAGTCGTGGGTCATTCATGCCGAGAACTCTCCTCATTTGTTTGCATAATGATGCATTTAAAAGTTAATGACCAAACCTATCTTTACACAGTGTTGTTGCAGATAACATATAATGTGGATAACATTAAATACATCAGGGTAGATAGCCTATTGATTATTAATCACTAAAACCCCTTTATCTCTACTTAACCATCAGCCTCACGTATCTGCCATGTTTGTAGTGTGTTTTTTAACACTTTTAATTTGTGTTTGTAGTTCTACTCAAATCTTTGTTTAATGTGCAATGCATTGTGGGCAATATTAGCCATTAGAGCGTGCACGTATCTGCACTTCGAATTTCCACAGGAAGTAGAAAACCATCCAGGTACCTTTGGGATACTAATTTCAACATGCTACAAGATGGGACACTAATTTTAATTTAGATTATTATTTAGGATGGACAATATGCAAATTGGGACGCAGTGATTGAGTCGTTCAGGAGCAAAATAACACTACTACAGTATGTGCTGCTCAGAGATGCCCAACATTTCTGATGTAACTTCGCTTGGTGATTTGTTGGCAATATTGTGTCTAAAATGTAAGTTACTCAATATTGTTGAACTGTTTATATAAGCTTTATTTTAATTATACATTTCAGTGCTGAGTAATATTAAACAACATGTCCTTCCTATAGTGTTAGAGTTGGGATTTGGTTTAGGGTTATTGCACATAATTATGCCAAATTTTCTGTTATTATTATAGTAAGTGTAGCATGCTTGCATTGGTTCTTGAGGATCAACAAGAAGTCAGTGTTGTTGGATAAAATAGCAAACCATTTTTTCCATCATTATGAGACTTCTTTTGTGCAAATATATAGGTCACACAACTGCACAATCACATGAAAAACTGAAATGAGGAAGCAGAAATATGATGTGGCATGGAGCCACGATACCAAACCCAGTCTGTGTTGAACATGCTATTTTTGGGTGCGGGAAAAATGACCACAGGAAAAATGAAACGCTGTGAACAAAGAAAACATGCTCTCTGCAGGTGAGAAATGTTGGGCAGATGCACCTGTGAGGGTTAAAGAAGGATGAGAAGGGTTCAGGCCGGCGATGAGGCAGATACACACAGAAGGCCAGGCAACGGCCTGGAAATTGCTTTTAAACCCCAAGGTGCATGCTTATTTCACAGTCATGTTTAAAAGTCAAGAACCCAATCTTTAAAAAAAAAATCCTCTGACTCAAAAAACAGCTCAGAGGGAAAGACATCCAAATCAAGAGCCAAGCGGGAGAGAGAGTTTAAGAAACACTGGCAATCGCTGTGCCAGAGGTTCGTCAGGGTACACGCTGCCATAATCCCATAATTAAGAAAAATTCAACACACATTTAGAGTAAAGGAGCTCAATTATCGGTTGTATTAAATTAAAAATAGAACACACCAGGGGAACATTAGACTGCTTGTTTTAGCCTTTTTCCCTCAATTTCTCTTTTGATATAGACGTCTGGAGGAACGCAAATGATGGCTGGAAGAATTGGTTGGTAGTTTCATAATACAGTGTTGCTGCGTCCCAATTTGCATACTATCCGTCCTAAATAGTATTCGAAAATAGAATTAGTATGTCGCAAATCATAGTATGTTTAAAACAGTATGCCAAAGTTTCCCGGATGGTCTACTACTTCCGGTTAGAATTGTAAGTGCAGATTGATGCACACTCTAACGACTAATATTGCCCACAACACATTGAGCGGTGGACGAGGATTCAATTAGAACTACAAACACGCATTAAAAGTTTTTTAAAAGCTACAAACATGGTGGATATACACGACCAACGGACAGGTAGATAAATGGATTTGAGTGATAAATAATCAATGTCTAACCTGATGAAAAAAAATATAAATTTTATGTTATCCACGTTATATTTCATATGCAGCAACACTGTGAACTTTTACAATGATACTTTTGGTCATTAACTTTTAAATGCATCATTATGCAAACACGTGAGCAGAGTTCTCGGCATGATAGACCCGCGACTAGCAGATCAACGTGCCTCTTCATTTCTCTCCAATACGGTAGGAAATCAAATTAAACGAAAT
>NW_015643188.1:458333-472971 GCF_001515625.1 Sinocyclocheilus rhinocerous | reverse complement strand
GGGGCGGGGCTAAACAGGCAGTGATGTAGAATCGGTGGGCGGGGCTAAAGACGGTTGCTGCGTCCCAATTTGCATACTATCCGTCCTAAATAGTATTCGAAAATAGAATTAGTATGTCGCAAATCATAGTATGTTTAAAACAGTATGCCAAAGTTTCCCGGATGGTCTACTACTTCCGGTTAGAATTGTAAGTGCAGATTGATGCACACTCTAACGACTAATATTGCCCACAACACATTGAGCGGTGGACGAGGATTCAATTAGAACTACAAACACGCATTAAAAGTTTTTTAAAAGCTACAAACATGGTGGATATACACGACCAACGGACAGGTAGATAAATGGATTTGAGTGATAAATAATCAATGTCTAACCTGATGAAAAAAAATATAAATTTTATGTTATCCACGTTATATTTCATATGCAGCAACACTGTGAACTTTTACAATGATACTTTTGGTCATTAACTTTTAAATGCATCATTATGCAAACACGTGAGCAGAGTTCTCGGCATGATAGACCCGCGACTGGCAGATCAACGTACCTCTTAATTTCCCTTCAATATGGTAGGAAATCAAATTAAACGAAATGTGGATGATGTTAACTGTGATAAGATGATTGACAGGGCAGTTTAAACAGTGACAGAAAGCACGTAACTAAGCAACAGAGCTTCCGTTAAAGACGCAGTTATGACGAATAGTATGTCCCAAAGCATGCCTACTATTCTTCTACATACTTAAAAGTATGTACTTTTTCTTCACAAAAAGAGTACATACTTTTAGGGCATAGTATAAGTAGGTGAATTGGGACGCAGCATGTGTTTTATTGGAAATGTACAAAACTTTGACTTCAGTTTACTAATGTAATTAGTTAATCTGGGCGCTTTGGTTATGTATGACTACGCATTTTGGTACAAAGTTGTATTTTGTGGATCCTATCCTTGAATATGTGTTGTAATTTGCTTAATAAATGTATTGGTTTCTTGGCCCTTCTGGCCTCTTTTTATCTGTTGTGAGCACATGAGACTTCTGACTCGCAAAAGCACACGGCTGGTAATTGGAAGTGCCTTTCAAAGACATGTTAAATTAATTTCAGATCCTCGCTTCTCTCTTGACGGGAAGAGTGTCGTTACGTGAGCCTCCCTCTCCGTCTAACAAACTCCTCACAGTGTTTGCTGTGACCGAGCCTGATGTTACGTTCCCAGTTAGATTTCTAGGGGCAAAAGGGAAGTAACGTTTTAAAGTAAAGGTTTGAACCGTTCTCAGTCCCAGCACTCAGTTCACAAAGTAAGAGTAGCCAGTAATGTATTTACAATAAACAAATGATGACATATATACAGTGCAAAAAGATCCCCAAGCAAACAATTTCAACATAAGAGAAGCATCTCTTCAGGAGTGGGTAAAGCCAAAATAACAAACAAAAGAGTACTACCTGTAAGAAGGAAATCTAGCTAACCTCTAAGGATAAAAAAATACAAATAAACAGAATTCTTATCTGACTTCCTAACTAGCAAAAACAGGAGAAAGCGAGGACAACAGAAAACGCCACCATACTCAATACTGCTCCAACACTCAGGCAAACGACTCAAAGCTGTGCACTACAGCCAAATCACATTTAAGTTTGGTTGCTTAATACATAAAACTGCACACTACAGCCATAACACCCCTATTAATCTTAAAACTAGAGATGTTTGACACTGAGGCTCCGAAGCCTGTTTTACTCTATTGAAGCAGACTGGTTTGAAAGACTGTGTCGAGGCTTGTATCAAATCTCTGTGATCAGGTGACCGATGACGTTTGAGGCTTCATACGTCACAATGAAACACCTGAAGCGAGGTGACTGATTCCAATCTTTGGCGCGGCTTCATTCATTAAAATGAGACACGAGATACTTGGTGTTCCCTTCCTGCTTCATAGTAACACTTTCATGAGTGAACAATGACTCTCAGAATGAAGACACAGCTGCTATTGCGGAGTATTGCTTTTGTGTTGAAACTGGAATCAACAAGATGTATGAATCATCTGAAAGTGGCTGCTATAATTGCAGCTGACCACTAGACGTCACTGGTAGGGTCTGTCTTTGAGACTTTGAATCTTTTTTGGTGCAATCAGGAAAAAGCCTCAAAAGCTTCACAAGGCTTCTGCCCATCTCTACTTAAAACATGCCAACAAGAGCAACACTCTGGGACTGGCAACATCTCAGCACACTCATGCACTTGGGTGAAGGAGCGTCTCACTGGTTCACTCGCTTGATCTTCTTAAATACTGGTTCCTCTTGACATTGACGAGGAGCAGCTGGTAGGTCCAATCACCTAGATTAGGACAGAGAGGAGCACAGAAAACAGGACAAAACATACAACAAAAACTACAACTCCCAGAAGGCCGTTGGGTCCACTGGCAGCATATCATGAAAGACATGCACCATGATAATAAAACACAAATTCATACGTCCTGGGACTTAACACTGGCCACCGGTGAAAGAGTTTGCATATTTACAGAGGAAGCGTCTCCAGATATTTTCATGCAATTCGTCTTGAATATGTCGTTTCATTAATGAGTGCCGATCTGGAGCTGTAATTTATCATTTTTAATAATTGTTGGAAGTCATTATGATATCATAATGGCAGTTATGGCATTATAAAGAGCATTATGACAACATTGGAATTCATTTTGGCATCGTAATGACTGTCATAATCACTGGAAGTCATTATGACAATTACCAACGTGTGTGTGTGTGTGTGTACAGGTTTATTTTATATATTCTGGTGGGGACTTAAACCTGAATACACACAGACTCATGGGGACTCGTGTCACGGTGGGGACCTAAATTGTGGTCCCCATGGGTACAAAAGCTTATAAATCATACAGAATGAAGTTTTTTGAAAATCTAAAAATGCAGAAAGTTTCCTGTGAGGGGTAGGTTTAGGGGTAGGGTTGGTGTAGGGCAATAGAATATACGGTCTGTACAGTAGAAAAACCATTACGCCTATGGAGAGTCCCCACAAGGATAGCTGACCAGGTGAGTGTGTGTGTGTGTGTGTGTGTGTGTGAGTGTGTGTGTGAGTGTGTGTGTGTGTGTGTGAGAGTGTGTGTGTTTAAGGTCCATACAAAGGACCTACAAAGACCCAGAACCAACAAGAGATATATGGACAAATTTACCAAATTAAACATTACTGGTTTATTTAAAAACAGTTCTATATATGAAAAAAGCCACATGATGTGCTATTAAAATTATTTTAGACATTTTATTTTTACTTATAATACCTAATTAAAATGATCAAGCTTCATCATTTTGTCATCACAATCAGCCCATCTGTAACCTTCACTCCAAACACACATTTCTTTCTTTCTTTCTTTCTTTTCTTTCTTTCTTTCTTTGCCTTTCTTTCTTTCCTTTTATTACATTTATACTAGGGATGCAGCGATTAACCGGTTTCGCGATTAACCGGACCAAACAGCGAAGCTTTATTTCCACCAGAGAAATGCTTGTCGATAGTGTGGGACCATTTTGCGTACACTAAGAATGACCAGGGTGTCATTTAAATATTGCTGTAAAAAACTGCTGCTAAAGAGCGAATACATAAGGGATAATGCACGGCTAGCTGTACATTGAACGATTTTAATGCACGACGTGAAGGAAAGAACTATGGAAGCCCGTTTCCGCCACTGAATAAAAAATACGACAAATAAAGTTAATATTAGTTGTATATTTATAATAGGCTACTTCATTAACTTTGTTATTTACTGTCCCTGCTGTAGTATTATTCATAAGTAAAAACAAACAATATTTTTTTCACCATGTTTCCAAATTATCTACCCCAGGTCCAAAAGAAATGTAAAGAATGTACAAACTGAAAACATTAAATACTTTTGTGATCTATTTCCATTTGTTATTTTCAAAAGAGAAATACTGTCATGGATGTTTACAGAGCAGAGGTCACCTTTTTTTAATTCCAATGGGAGAGATGGACTTTTGTTTGTCTTTTGTTTATTATTATTGTGTGTTGTATTGTTGGTTACTGTGTTATTTCTGTTTCAAAAGCCAGCAATAAATAACACTTTAATATCTAATGTTTGTTCATGTGATTTTATACATTAGTAATGTTGGGAAATGAATAAATGCATAATAATCGTAAAACCGTGATTATTCCTCAGACAATAATCGTACCAACAAAATCTATAATCGTTGCATCCCTAATTTATACATTTATTCATTTATTTTAGTAATTTTTCTTGATTGATTGATTGATTTTATTTTATTTATATATACATTTTAGACATTTTATTTTATTCCAATTTATGCATTTGATTTTATTAGTTTAGTTTTATTTGTATTTATTTATATTTACCTTGTATTTATCTTTATATCTATATTTATATTTATCTTGTTTGTTTTGTATTTTATTACTATTGATTTTGCCTGTCAACATAGATTTTGGTCAGTGTCAGTGGTGGCTGGTGGAAAATTTGCTAGGTAGGTCGCCATGTCAAACAATTTTAGCATACATCCCAGTATGATTTATCCCAGTATAACAATATATATATAGTGTGTTAATCACATCATATGACCCCTTTAAAGTTACGTATGATGCTAGCCCTCCCGGAATTCATAGAGATTGCATTGCAGTGCCTGCAGTTCGAAAGAAAAAAATCTTTGTCTGGGCGATTCTCGGCCAGAGTGAAATCGCCTAAAAAGGGGCGGTACTCCACAACGTGACTCGACGCTGATTGGACAGTATATCCAGCAGCAGAACGAACAGTGAAAGCAAGCATAACACTGTAGTTGAATGTGATAGAAAAAAAATCCCTCCCTTTCATACTTTGGTGGTGCGTCTCCCTATCGCCCTAATGAAGAAACCGCCCTCGTCAGTATTGTTTTTCAATTGTTTTTATGGTAAAGTGGCTCATGGTTCCCCACCCTCCACTGATTCCCAGTGAAGAAGCCTCATACAGTACATGACTATGAGTCATTAACCCAAACTTCACTATTCTGACCAGTGACTCACCCAGTCTTCTGCTTTCCGCTGCATTCCCAGCATGCTGTCGCTCTCCCACTAAGTGGGGAGGATCTGGACAAGCTGGCGAAAGCTCCCCGGGGCCCATATGCAATCACACAGAGCAGCACTGTCGGTGGGAGGCCCCTCAGGGGTCCAGCACTAATCGCATTATTGCTTCTGCACAGCCACTGCATTAAAAGTGCGGCTGGATGAGGGATGTGCTTGCACTTGGTTTTGGTCATATTTACAGTGGTTTTCATTTAACACCTGCCATGAAATTAGTGTGTTCTAAATGTACAGAATACTAAATATTTTGGTGGTGTTAATGCAAATCGGAAATAGAAATTATTTAAATGTTAGTATTGACATAATGCAGATATTTTAATACTGATACACTATTTATCAAAACAATAAAATAATGTTTTATTTATTTATTTATTTGTGGGGGGTTGTGTATGTATGTATGTATATGTATTGTAATCTGTAACCTATTACATTTCCAAAGTAACCTTCCCAACACTGTATATATATACACACACACACACACACACATACATACCAAAACAGTCTCTGTGCCGTTCTGTGCACGTGAGGAGGTGTTCTTGAGGAACAAAGGTCAAAAGGGTTTAGAAGGAATCTCAGTCTGGTCTTTGTCTGCTAGGTGGGGGAAGTCAATCCAAGGAAGTCTTTAGCTCATGATTTCTATCATGGATTTGCATGTGATGGTCATGCTGTGCGTCTCTTTGACCATCAATCTTGGTTAGTTGCCCCACATTTGACAATCTCCTTCCTGAGTTGGGATTATCAATAAGTGTTCTTTTGTGTTAATGTTGCAAGCTGTTCAAAGCTGCTAATTGGTTGGTTAGGTTTACTTCAGGCTGGCTGGCGCTAGGATCTGATTTACGATCATCCATGTTGTCTTGGGCCTCTTTGTGGAATTCGGCTCCTCGAGTTTCTACAATGTTCTGATCAAATCTCAAATTGTCTGATTCACTCTGATACGCTACAGGAAAAACCACATAAAGTTGACGCCGTGTAGTAACACATGAAGCAGAATTCATATTGCTCAATCATATGAAAGACATGCTACCATTATTCAATATTAATGCACTTCTTTTCACTCCGCCGTGATGAAAGATGGATCCTACAAACTCTCCGAACCAACTGAGAAAAGAATTTTTGATCTATTAACAAATTCATAATATCACAGTGTGGCTCTAGGAAATTTTTTTTCATAGTTGGATACGAATACATTCATTATAAATGTGGACTGCATATAAACTAGAGTGTTTGAAGCTTTACAGTATGGATGTGGATCATAGAATTGATGGAATTCATAGGTTGACTTTATTTCACTATGTAGTATTATTTAGTAGTTATAATTTCTTTGAAATGCTTAACATGTGTTTATGTGTTTTAACATTATGATTTAAAATACATTTGTGGGCCGTACAGCGTTCATATAAAACTCACCCTTGAAACATGCATTCAACAGATTTACACAGAGAGATGGAATATAAAAAACACATCTCGATGTTTTTTAAAAGTTGAGCACATTTCTTGAACACTTTGTCATGCAAGATGCAACAAAAGACGTGAGACACGAGTGCGACTGTGAAAGACATGCGGTTTACATGAGTTCTGTGTGAATGGACGATGTGTGTTTTAGGCCAAATCCTTGAGACAAGTTATTATTTTTGCACTTCCAGTCTTCAGAAGTTAATGGGTTTGTTGAATGAATTTTTAGATCAGTGCCTGAAATACACAAGCTCAAGATATTTTCATGTTTAACTCTATGACAAAATGCATTTTATTATTATTATTTTACTTTAAAAGGTCTTAACAAGTGTGGTACTCCAGAGGTTGTCAGAGACATTAAACGTCACTGAACAGGTAAACTAAAGCGTAATGGTGGTAATGTTGAAGTCATTTGTCCGTGGTTTATTCCCTACCTTTAGCTTTGTTATGTCTGCCGACTGTGTTCTGAAAATTGTGTTAATTTCTGAATATTATCGTGATGAACAAAATGTGTAGTAATCATAAACTTTTGTTGATCACAGAGCTTATTTTCTGCAATAATCCAAAGCCAATGGAAAATATTGGGTTTTTGTTGAAGGAACCAGCATGATGCAAACAGACTGGCCCACAAAAATACATCATCACTGTAGTGCTCTCTTCCAAAGAAGACTTTACAGAAGTGTAAGCCTCAAGAGGAATAACAGTCAATTTTATATGGTTACTTTTATGAAGTGAGACATTGATCACATATACGGCTGACAAACGCAAACTAACGACACGGCTTGTGTGTCCAGTTAAAATAAGATCGCAAGACCCTGTCTGCGTTCTTTTAGATTCAACTGTTTTAGAAATCATTTTAATGCAGTTAACATTTTAATGCTGCATTAATTGTTCAAACTACTCACTCCAGTGTAATTTTAGTATCACTGGGATACTATTATAGTATAATTTTTTATTTTACTTTTTCATTTTAATTTTTAAAGCTTAAGTAATTTGATAGTTTTGTGATTTTTATTCCTTTATTATTATTATTATTATTATTATTATTATTATTATTATATACTTTAAGCTTTTGTGATTGTTTATTGATTGGTTGGTTGAGTTTTTTTATTTATTTATATATATATATAGTTTTTATTTTATTTATTTTTTCAGTTTTAGCTTAATTATAGTTTAGCACTGCACATCAAATTAGAGAAATAAGAAATGTTGGCAACTAGCTAAAATAAAATGTTATAGTTTTAGTTAAATATAATAACCCTGAATCACACACACACAAGCAAATAGGTAAGTAAGTGAAACACACAAATCTTTCTGAATATCAATGAAATCACACCAGTTTATTATACTGTATATACATCAACTTCATCAACAACTCCTTTGTTCATTGCACTTTTTCTGTAAGGAAATGTAGAATAAAAGCAGGAATAGTCTGAAAGCAATGCAGCCGTTTGTACACACCCGTAAATATCTATCATTCAGTCTTACGCTAGCGTTCTGCTACTTGCGCTGATGCTGATCCGATCTGATAAACACGGGACCTGGCTCCCTAACACTCCTCGTACATGATTCTGAAACTTCCTTCCCAGAAAGGTGTAAAGCACAGGGTTAATGCAGAAATACAAGCGTGCAATGTTACTAGTGACGTACTGTGCGTACAGAAGGCTGCTATTACACTGTGTCGGATCTTGATTATCGTTTATCATCAGTATGATGTTATACGGGCTCCAGAATGCGAAAAACGTCAGGACGATGATGAAAATGAGCCACACGGTCCGATGTTTGCCTACCATCCGCGTGGCCAGGACGGTCAGCGTTATCCTGAAGTAGCAGTAGACGAATGCAGTCAACGGGAGAATAAAAAACAACACAAACTGCTTATAGAGACTGAAGACTCTCCACTGAGCATCGCTGGAGTCTTCACACACCAGTCCTTCCATCGGGTACTCTTCAACGGTGAAATGGATGAAGGGTTGGAGGCTGGCGAGGATGCTAATGATCCAGACGACTGCAGACAGTACGACAGCGTAGCAGCTTCTGCGTCGTTTGTTGGCGACAACGCAATGCACCACGGCCAGATAGCGGTCGAACGTCATGAGGGTGAGGAAGAGGATGGAGCTGTAGAAGCCCAGATAGTCTGCGCTGGTCACCAGCTTACACAAAGCTTCTCCGAAGGTCCACTGGTCCGAATGGTGAATGGCTTGAAATGGGAGCGTGAGGGTGACGATGAGGTTGGAGGCAACCAGGTTCATGAGGAATATATTTGTGACCGTGTTGAGCTTTTCGAACTTGTAGAGGACGAGCAGAACCACTCCGTTGCCCAGTACACTGGCGATGAAGATGACGTAGTAGAAGGGTGGAAGAAAATGTTGGCAGAAATTGTTGATGGCGATGGTGTTGCACTGAACGGTTCTGCTGGTCATCAGCGAATAGTCTTCATAAACGTCTGGTGTTGTGTTGGGCGTTTCCATCTTGGTGGCTACCAACAACCTGCGGGGTTGAGCGAGTTTATTAGAATTAAAGGCTGGATAAATGTGACCACGGTACACTACACTTTATTTAGTCCACTTTAGACATTCTACTAACTATAAGTAACTTTGCAACTAATTCTCATTAATTTGCAACTAAATGTCTACTAACTCTCTTAGAGTGGACAGTTAGGTTAGGTTTAGGGTTAGTAGAATAAATTGAGATATAATTGCAAAGTTTCTTATAGTCAGTATGTTGTGGACCCATCAAAATAAAGTGTTAGAAGATATTAAGCAGACAGTTTACTAATACTCTAATGACTGCTAGTTGGCATGTAGATGCATGTTACTGTTAGTAGAATGTCTAAAGTGGACGATCAAAATAGTGTTACCATAGACAACAATACATTGTATGGGTCAAAATTATAAATTTTTCTTTCATGCCAAAAATCATTAGGATATTAAGTAAAGATCATGTTCCATGAAGATATTTTGTAAATGTCCTACCGTAAATATATCAAAACTTAATTTTTGATTAGTAATATGCATTGCTAAGAATTTCATTTGGACAACTTTAAAGGTGATTTTCTCAATATTTTGAATTTCTTGCACCCTCAGATTCCAGATTTTCAAATATTGTCCTATGCTAACAAACCATACTTTAATGGAAAGCTTATTTATTCAGCTGTCAGATGATGTATACATCTCAATATCAAAACAAATTGACGCTTATGACTGGTTTTGTGGTCCAGGGTCACAAATGATTAGAAGTCAGTAGAGATTTGTAGACTTACCCCAAAGCCCTGTTCACAGCTCGTCTGGCCGGTTCATTAATAGAAACTACGGTCTTGTAAGATGGAGCAGCAGCAGAGGATGTGTGTCAGTCTACAGCTGCAAAAATCTGAATCATATCTTGAAACTACTTCCTCTTTATGTGACTTCACAATTTTCTCAAGACTCGACGTGCGTTTGAAGCCGAGACAACATACATGATCGCTGTCCTGAAACCACAGACCAACCACAAAGTGTTCATTACCTTTTATTTCAACAAAGTCATTCTTAGCAAATACTAGAGCTCTAAAAGATAAATTACTTACGTCGTAAAAATTTCCCAGAGATTTGTAAAAAAAAAAAAAAAAAAAAAAGTTATATGAAACTAAATGAAAATACAATGAGTGAATAAAACAACAGATTAGAGTAAAGGATTATAGAAGAAAAATGTGATATCAGTTTATTCAAGATTTCATTGGAAGAAAATATAACAAGCATTTTGTATGGATTCACAAAAACAATATTTAAAATAATTACATCTTTCAGATGTTTATCTCGTACCTTATACAGCTTAAATACTTTGCCAAGAGAGAAGAATAAAATACATTTTGAGTTCATGAACACACATAAAATTGAATAGTTTTTATTATAATGGTTTGTGTTCCTTTTATTTAATGGTTTTATGTTTAATGAGGTTAGTGTGAATTTACCTTCCCTTCAGGCAGTGCAAAAAAATAAAAAGTACATAAATACGTAAATAATGCAAAAACAATTGCTATTTATTAAATCAACCTAGCCAGCAATGTAAAGCACAGTTAGTAATTCAATTAAATATGAAAATATGATGGCTGTTGTGTCTTAGAAAGCTGTCCAATCCACGATTCTCAGCCAAGTACTGGGGAAATCAAAACTAAAGTCATCTTTGTGCCAAAAACAAACAGAAACATTAAGCTTTTCCCTTTCATGTCTGTCCCTGAAGTAATAAAGCCATTTATTCTTAATCTTCATTAGTACCAAACCACATACAAACTAATGCTTATATTATTGCATCTCATATCATGCAGCAAAAGTTCCTTGTTTGACAGCAAAATAGTTCATTCATAATTCATATTCATAAGTAATGGTGATAAATATTAATGTTTATGACACATTAACATCTATCCACATTAATAGGCTTGTAGTATTATTTTGCAAATGACTTAATGCATGCACCCTTGCATTAATGGTGTTACGCACCAACTCTTCGTGCATCGGAAGGCAGGTTTCACATCGTTCATCTACAGGCCCCTGATGTTTCATTGCACCATAGCAATGCACAGACAACGTCCAAAGCCATGTGAGTAAATTCCTCTGGATTCTCTGCGGCGCTTCTGGCAGTCCGAGAGCTGAGCCCATGTGTTCGCTCAAGCGCGTGTGTTAGAAACCGGGCCCTTTGCTGTAGCGCTCATCCCTGAGGTTATAGGATTGGTAGCAGATGGACATGTCGCACACGCCAGCCGGCCCTGTAGAACCTTGCTTCCCCGGGATGCCCGGAGCCCCGGATTTACCCGGGATTCCCGGAGGACCCGGAATACCAATGCCATCACTGCCGCGAGGACCCTGGATCCCTGTTGGTGTTGAGGGAACACACAATCTGACAGTTACACAAGATTCCTCCCCAATCGCTGCATATACGTTTGTGCCATAGGCATTACATTAACCCTTACAATGCATTCAAAATCTGTATACTATTTTCTCATTTGAAGTCTGTTTGGACCAGAAGAATCATTATTTTATAAAAAACAGTTATAATGTAATATTTAAGTATTTCATTTCTGTTCTGATATCGTAACTTCTTAATAATGAGTGAATGTGGGGGAGGGAAAAATCAGTTTTGAATGTTACCATGTTATTACTTCATTTATTTAATTACAAAAAAATGAGAAATTCTTTTGAAATGTCAAATTACATATGAACCAAAAAAAACAATGGTGTGTGTGTGTGTGTGTGTGTATATATATATATATATATATATATATATATATATATATATATATATATATATATATATATATATATATATATATATATATATATATATATATATATATATATATATATATATATATATATATATATATATATATAGTATATCACATTAGATATATGTCATATCAGTATTGGAATGTATGGAATTTAATTAAGTTAATTTGAATTTATTAATTATTATTTATAATATAATTTATTATTGACTTATAATTGCAGAAAAACTGTCCAAATTTATAAAACCTAAAAATGCATTTCTTTCCAAAAATACATAAATAAATAAATAAAAATGTCATGCTACAATGGTTCGACAAAAAATATATTCATGTTAAACAACAAAATTCCGTCCAAAAATTGTGTGAGATATGGGGAATAAACATATTATCAAAAGTTTTTGTAACACTGATTTACTTTATAAATACTTTTACGGAAAGTATTTTTGACACATTATGGTACCCCATAAATATCTGGGTCTGACCAGAACACAAAAGATTTTTTTTTTTTTTTTTTTGGCTACATCTCTTGTAAAAATAAATAAATAAAACATCTGAAAAGGGTAGTTTCATTCCCTTACTAAAAACTATGTTTTATTATGTATCTCTTTTGGATCAAAACGGACCTGAATGTGTTATGAGGATTAATAATATAGTAATGTCATTGTACCTGTGTCTCCAGGAGGCCCTGGGTATCCTGGTCTGCTCTGTCCTTTATTGCCCTTAAATCCCTGAGGGCCTGTGTCCCCTACAAGAGTGCCAAGCATGTTACGCAATTACAATACAAACCCAAAGCCAAATCCATTTACATAATCTGGAAGTGTTACAGCCAGACGCCTCTGTTACCTTTGACTCCTGGAGGTCCTTGGATGCCCGGAGGCCCAGGGTAGCCCTGAGCGCCGTGTCTGCCGGGATAGCCCTGGGGCCCGCTGGACCCTTTAGGCCCTGGAGCTCCAGGGGGTCCCGGGGGTCCTTTAACGGTCTCACAGGGTTCACAGCGCTGAGGGCTCATTGTCTGCAGTAGCTGCGGCAGCTGATCTGATAGAGAGGCATTACATTAGAGATTACTGAACACCGACGGATGCGCAAGGGGGCATATGATGAGAAATCAAAATTTCCTTGACCCTCACTGTAATATAAAAACACAGACTAGCAACATTCACCCAATCTATTTTCATATGCATCTTATTGCACTATAAGTGATTCATCCATGCATTTAAATGCAAACAAATTTTAATCCAAATCTCTGGGAGTTCTACAAGCATGCATTTAGATCTTCCTCCATCCAGTCAATGACCGGTAGACAGAACAACACCCTACTTTTTTTTTTTTTCTTGCTAATCCATTTCTCTGTTATACATCATAATGTGGAAGAAAGAGTCTATCACTAATTATGTTGCATCAATGCTTAATGTTTGGCATCAAATTCATGAATATACCACTGCATTTACATATCAATGATGCAATGCCAAAACATGTCCAGTTTAATTCTAAGAGTTGGAAAAGGGAAGGAAATGGTCATAAGAAAACTCATGAGACTCTTTTGTGACAAAACAAGAAATGTGACTAATACTGCTGTGTTCCAGGAGTCAAGGGAAGTAAAAATAAATACAAAGTGGTGGACAAAGCAACGGAAAAGTTGGTAGTAAAATATAATTTAGTCAATATTGAAACATAAATAAAAATTAGTTCACTGAATGTTTATATACTGTATATATGGTATGTATTTTTGAATCCAGGTCATTTGAAAACAAAGTGAAACGTCCAGTGAGTGGTGCTAAAAACACGTTTTGTTTTATCCAAAACAGATCAAAGTGAATCTGGTAATGTTTTATTGCGTTGGTCATTGTATGTGTGGCAGCAGATTGAAAAATTTAAAGTCTGGTGCGTGTCGCTAAAAGGTTATTGTTCTGTCACATTTGAAAATAGCATAAAACCTATACTAAACCTAACCCATAGCGTTAACTAACGCCAACATGAGATAAAAACATTTTAAGCTTGATAAAAGTTTTTGAGCTGTTTTATCATGACTCATATTTCATGGGACGCACCAGCGTAATGCTGTACCGGGTGCGCTACCGAGCAAGTTTACTCTGTTAGAAAAGCTAAACATTTGGAGCTGGTTATGTGATGCAAACATCAAAATGTTTTAGTTAACAAATTGTGCACTATGGTACAAGAGTTTTGAGCTCATAACATAGTACTGGGCAAGAAACTGCGTGAAAACAAGTCTTTATTAATTGATAATCTGCCCCATAATCAAAATGGTGTGAAAAGGAATAAAGGTTATTGGTGTTGTACTGTCACTAGTGTTCCTTTCACGTGGAAACTAGAGTTAATTGTATACATGTTTAGACATGTAGAGGCCTGTTTTCTCAATAAGTATGTTGGTATTTTTATTTTAATTAGATTCATTACATCATACATCAGCTAATCTTCAGCTTGTTTGCCATTAAACATTCACTTTGGATTAATCTATTTTTGGAGTTTACTCTGCATAACAGAAGTCAGTGACGATTCTGTTTCTAATTCATTTCTGTGGTGCCAACAAACAATTCAACTATAATACATCTCCTACATCAGTGACGTCAAGGCTATAACATGGTTGGTTATCGAGAAACACGTGATTGGAATTGACCGTTGACTCCATTGGAGAGGTTGTCATCTCCTCATGATAAAAAAATAAATAATCTCTGGAGTTGCTGTCAAAGTACAGTAGAGCATTTCAGATCAGTCAGTTTTAAGTCTCTGTGATGGTTAGGCCGCATGTAGACAATATGCTGCGAGGAAGATTTATAAATGGACCACTGGGAAAAAAAAGTAAAATGCTAAGAGAATGTACGACATGACCCCTTTAATTCAAAGCA
>NW_015643188.1:435833-453333 GCF_001515625.1 Sinocyclocheilus rhinocerous | reverse complement strand
TCCATGACCAAATTATATTTCAAAATATACGCTAAATATATGATGTAAACAGTGAAACTCAATTAAATATATGTTTGAAAATTGAAAATATTCAGTTTCAGGGGCAAGAAAATACATTTCCAATCTTACAGTAACCTACATTAAGGCTAAATGTAAATGTGGATAGAATAGCCTACTAGAGACCAAACATAGATTTATATTTTATATATATATATACGTGGGCAGGGAGAAACACAGCGTTTGTAATGCCGTTCGCTCGCCATAGACTTTCTCATTGTTTTTATATATGAGTGCTTGTGCGGACAGACAACAGTAAATAGACAGACACATACACAGAGCGCTACTGAAGAGCAGAAGCTGGTTTGCGGCCGGCCGGATGCGCTTTTATGCTTTCTGGTGCTTACGTCACCCTGCTCGTGACGTCTCGCTGCTCCATTGGACGGATTTGACACGTGCTTCAGAACGCGGTCACGCAAGGGCGTTCCCAAAGCGATCTCGACGCAGCTCGAGTTCCTGAAGGAGAATCATGTTTTCCAAACAGGTTTCCTAAACACTCCCCCTGTCTGCCATTGGTCAGTGAAACACATAGCTCCGCCCCAAACTCACACCATTGGTTGAGCTGCTGCTGGTCAGACATAAACAAACACAGTAATAAGATCCAGCATTTACACTTTTCTGACAAACCAGCCTCTAATGTCTAATTTCTGCTAATCTCTGCATACTGAGATGAGATATGAGCCCATCACAGATGTTAACTTCCAAAAAAATAACACAAATCACTTTGAAGAGTGATAGAGTTAACCTTTTCCACTAATTTCACACTACGGCTATCATCTAGGTTCGAGTTATATTTGAGATCAGAGATGAATCTGAATTTGTGTTGAAGCCAAATGCAAACCTCTGATGAATCACAGACTTATTATAGTATTAGTCAAAAGTGTTTTTAAAATGTGAAGGAAATGACTGGGGATCCACCTGAATGCCTCTGGGTCCGAGTTCTCCTCTCTCTCCCTGAAAATAAAAGAGAAACACAGACTTATTTCCACTTCTGCACAGCAGGAGAACCCTGTTCTTCAGCATATCAGTCAAAAACTACATTTAATGAGCTGAAAAGCCAGTATATCAGGCATATCTTCCACACAAGCAGTCATTTAGCTGATGCTTTATCCAAATGACAATAGATTTATGGCAGCGTCTGCACATCTCTACACATCTTAATACTGCATTTATAGTATGAATATGCATATATAGCCTACATAAAGCATACTGCCACTGTGCGCAGCGTGTTCAACCTCAAGACATCCACATCTCTGCTGGAAACTCAAGGTGTTTCAGAAGATGAGAGCTGGTTTCTAGCTGAACTGGTTTAGGCTCGGCAGGCTGATAGACCATCTCGCATCTATACGACCTTAATGTGGTTTCACAGCGTGTTGCATTAGAAGATTGTAATCCTTTATCGAGATCAAACCTTTCAGGTGCTTAATTATTCACCTGACAAACACTTTTATCCAGAGTGAGGTTTTATCAGCATGTGTGTCTCTGGGAATCAAATCCTTGCTGACCTTGCTGTCACTAAAGCCATGGATAACTTCATTTCTGCATTGGGTTGTATAGTACTATTGTTTATGGTCAGTATGATTTTTTATTTTTTTTTTCTAAATACTTTTATTCAGATGGGATGCATTAAATTGATTGAAAGTGACATTACACTGTAACAAAAGATGTCTGTTTCTAATAATTGCTGTTCTTTTGAACGTCAAGGAATCCCTAATGTTTATATTTTTAAACAGTTTATATATTAAGTCCCATTTATTTGCATATGCAAATGAATTAATTAATTAATATACACGGCCATTCAAAGCTTTGGAGGTCAGAGAAATGAATACGCTTACTGATCAAGGATTCAATAAATTGATCAAAAGTGGCAGTAAAGACATTTATAATGTTACAAAAGATTCTATTTCAAATAAATGCTGTTCTTTTGAACTTTCTATTCATCTGTGAATCCTGAAAAATAAAATGCATCACAGTTTCCACAAAAATATTGTGCAGCACAACTGTTTTCAACATTGATAATAATCAGAAATGTTTCTTGAGCAGCAAATCAGCATATTAGAATGATTTCTGAAGATCATGTGACACTGAAGACTGGAGTAATGATGCTGAAAATACAGCTGCGCATCACAGAAATACATTACAGTTTAACACATATTCACATAGAATACAGCTAGTTTAAATTTTAATAATATTTCACAATTTTTACTGTATTTTTGATCAAATAAATGCAGCCTTGGTGAGCAGAAGAGACTCATTTGGAAACATTAAACATTAAAAAATGACTCGTGCATGCTGGTGTTTAATGGTGTTTAATGGTGTTTAATGGGACGGCAGCATTACCTTGTGTCCTTTAAATCCAGGAGGGCCCATGGCTCCCTGAAGGCCTGGGAATCCCAGCTCGCCCCGCTCGCCCTGAGAGATTCACAAACCCACTGAGAATAAACTCTTCACCTCACTTATCCAGAGAGCTTTGAATGCAAACCTCACAACTGAGTGACTTAATGCACAAAGTCTAAGCTACAAAAGATGAGGCTCTTACCTTTTGACCTGCGGCTCCAGGAATACCTGCGTCTCCCTTTTCTCCTGCGTTACCCTAAACACATACAGCAGTGAGTAAACGTCCACAAACACACATCTGACGCACGCATATATAACTCCTCCATTATAACGTGGCTAGAAGAAGCCATTTGTTTCCATAGACTGATAAAAGACTATTAATCACTTGAAATATTAAATGAAATGCTGTTACAAAACCGGCAACTTAAATGATTTTGTTCAGCGTACTTCTATAATCCATTTGATAAGGGCACAATAAATGTAATCTCAGCACGGCTATTCCCACCTGATCCGAGTCAAGGTATTAGCATAATTGCTAAAGGTGATGTTTGGAGCAGACCAACCTTGGGGCCGTGGAGTCCGTCTGCTCCGGGGGGCCCCGAAGGCCCCGGCGTGCCCTGAAGGATTTAATCAGACAGGATTCAGAGTTAAACTGAAGCGCCGAACGCTGATAACACACAGCGGCACACTCGGCGGACTGCAAATAAACCTTCAGCACAACTCCAGAAGACTCTTACTTGACCAAAATAAGAAATGAACTCTCTTAAATTAAAAGCACTGTCAGAAATGGCATACATGAAATGGAAATGGAAATTATGATGTGCAAAACAGATTCTAACGCACAGGGTTTCTGCAGGTCATAAAAAGTCACATTTTCACAAATGAAGGTCTTAAATCAGAGCAGAAAGTCTTAAATTCATGGCATTAAATTTTGCATGCACTGCAAATGAATTAATTAAATGTGTCTTGTTTTCCAGTACAAACATCTAAACATCCCTAAATCAAGATACATTTACTGGAGATGCCAAACGAAGACATGAAGTATTGTTTACTAACAAAATGAAGTGAGTTTATGCTTAAATTAAGAACGAATATCTGTCAAAACTTGGTTTCCCTTTGAAATAAGTTAATATTTCTGAGCCTATTGACAGATATGTTCATGTTTTAATCATGAACATTTTATGTAATTTTGCTTCTCCAGTAAACATATCTTGAGTTAAATATATTTAGACTTTTGCACTGAAAGACAAGAAAAAAATACAGAGGCAGATATTCATGTTTTGCCTTGCGAAAGCATTGCATTTTGCAAAGTAAATTTGGGTGATGCTTAAAGCCTTTATGTGTAATGCATTATAAAGGTTTTCATAATGTACTTTGCAATGCATTACATCTTTTTATAAATAATTGTAAGCAAAGTTAAAATGCAGTATAATATTTGAAGGTTTGTTTGTCATGTTACAATTTCTAAAGATGCAACAATGAATAGATACGTATTACTATGATGTATTATAACTGCGGTTACAATTATTTATGAGATCATTCAGTGTATTATAAGGTGCATATATAGGCATAATTAATGCATTATAATGCATTATATTTAAATGCTTTAGGTAAAGTGTTACTAATATATTTGTTCTTGTTTTAATCATAAACTCGCTTAATTCTGATATATTTCTCTTATTTTACGTCATTAATTTTTTTCTTAAGTAAATATATCCTGATTTAAGAATCTTTAGAACTGGAAAACAAGACAAAAATACTGAGGAAGAAGAGTTTTTGCAGTGCGATGAGAAGGCACAGTAAAAGTTAGTTATTTAATTTATTTATTTATTGTTTGTAGAATAAATGTAAAAAGCAATGGAAGTTTTATTTTTAGATTTTATGAAGCATTCAATTCAAATGTCTTGCATTAGCAGAGACCATACTGACGTATTCTGTTCTATATATATATACATTCCTTACATTTTCTTGTTCCCTCAAAAGCCCTAAACACAGAGGCGCATCAGATGTGATCCAGCACTAGGTGGCAGCAGCGTTTGCTCGGACTCAGCCGAATGTTCAGAGGTCACCCTAGCATTGTTTACTCTGTTACTCAGTCCCAGACCGATCGCTGGTTAGTGTTTGACCCCGGTCCAGATTGCTATTTTCGCTCTCTGGCTGCGGCTGCTGATCTGATGAGCAGCTCTACAGCTGCCTGGGCCTCCATCCAATCCGGTTTTTCTGAAGTGTTTTATTTTATCGGGTCAGCTGACACAATGAGGGGGTAAAAAGGTGAAGCTGATATTCCAGCGGGACGTTTACTCACCGGAGCTCCTCTTGGCCCCGCTGATCCTTTCTGTCCCGGTGCTCCTCTCGCACCCTAAACTCCAGCAAACACAGGATCGATAGCATGGGTTTGTCATGCGCCGTGTTACAATTCAAGATGCAGTGACTGTATTTGCTTTAAAGGCAGGTAGTTACTGCCATACAACTGCAGCCATTGTGTTGTATAGGTACAGCCTTGAAATATATCTAGTCATTTTTAACCTCATTTATTTTACATTGACAAAATGTGGTTGGACATGAGTGAATTTCACAAAGAACATGTCCAGGTCACATTTCATTGCAAAATCAACAGGGAAACTTAAAGAAAAGAATGAAATAATATTTTGCATGAAATAAATATATTTTGGTGCCATTAATGTTTTGCTGGGACATAAGTAAATTTAAATAAATAAATACATTAATATTTATTAATTTAATATTCATTATGCATTGCATGTATATACATTTACTAGATCATTTAACAGAGCATCTATTTATGAAACTGAATTTTTTTTATAAAATAAATTAAAATAAAATAAATAAATACATATTCAAAAAAAAAACCGTTTTTGCTTCTTTTTTTTTTATTGTATTGTATTGTATTTTATTTTAATTGTAATTTATTTTATTTTGTATCTTTTTTGGAAATTATTCTAAAATGAACACTGAAACACTGAAATAACACTGAAACCACATGTGACACCTTGCCAACTTGACAAAGTTTAAATAAATAAATAAATATTCATTCATATTATTATTATTATTGTTATTGTTATCCAAATGCAATATATGTACATTATATACATTTATATACAATACATTTATTTTAAAAAATCTATTATAAACCAGTAAAAATGTAATAAAAAGGTGATATTCAAAAACCAATTAATTGGCAAACACATATACCTGCGGTCCGCTCGCTCCTTCCTCTCCAGGAGGTCCTCTGATTCCCTGTAAAGCACACATCAGCCGTGGTTCAGTTTCTAGCGCACTGCTGGACAGGACAAGCGGAGCTAATGACCTTGTATTTGGAACAGATCTGGGATCAAGGCCTTGCTGTAATTCCATCATTCATCATGTTCTTCTTCTGCGGTTACTGTTATTACAGCATTACCAGGATGCCACTCAATTAATCTACGCTCTGGCAAAGCTATTGCTCAAATAGGAGCCTGCCAAGAAAAAGGACACAATTTCACACATTTCCACTGTCTGTTTTTCTAGCCTGCTAAATGACTTTAATTGAGCTCCATTAAAAACTTCCTCCATCCATCTGCTTCCTCTGAGGCTCCAGTAAGAGGCAACGATGAACCTCATGTGACGGAAGAACATTAAGCACATAAAAAAAAGCAAAAACCGCTCTGTTAGCACAATTTCCCTCAAAAATCTGACTGCAGAATGTCCTGCTCTTTCTTAAAGATTTAACATCAAGTCTCCTGGAGTTTTTACCCTGATAACTTTTACTCCGGTACGCCAAGACCCTTCCTAATACCACACAAACCTCAAAATATGTCATATTTCATCATACTTTATGAATTTTAATTACATGATAAATTATTATTATTATTATTAGTAGTAGTAGTAGTAGTAGTATTGTTTATATACATTTATTTATCAGACAACTAGTACTACATTAATGAGTAATGACTATGCTGGTACTTGAATTTGTATTATTATTATTATTATTATTATCATTATTATTATTATTAGTAGTAGTAGTAGTAGTAGTATTGCAAATATATATGTACCTTTATTATTTATTTATTTATTTATTTATTTATCAAAAATACTGCTACAGTAATGTGAATCACCAATGAAATTAATATAAATTACCTCAAAAGTACTAAAATATCTCGTAAGATGCTGTTACTTTTAAAGATTTATTATTATTATTATTATTATTAATATATATATTATTATTATTATTATTATTATTATTATTATTATTATTATTATTATATTATTATATCTAAAGACAATCTAATGAAAATAATCGGAAATAGGCAAAAAATTTATAATTTAAATAAATAAATAAACAGGGCACTTTTAACACAATACCTCCAAAAACCTAAAAATACCTAATATTTTACATAAAAGTTTTTTTCGTTATTATTATAACCAAAATAAAAACTGAAACATTTTAATTACTGTATCAGCTGTTTGGAAATAATGCTACATTACTCCTTTTTGTGCATTTGTCCATTGAAAATGTAAATATCCTAACAGATGAGTGACGGTAAAACCTAAAACGTACCACTATTTTCTCCAAAAATGAAATGCGAGAAGCAAGCACCCTCTTCCTTCCTGCCACAGACAGATAATAGCTTCCCGCAGCCGTCTGATGCCCTGATGAAGAGCTGCAAACACGCTGACGTCTGACTTTCACTGGAAAACACTGGCATTACAGCAGCTTGACCTCACTCTGATCTCTCAGCACCTGCCTGAGTGTTTGCATCCAAGAAATCAATCTTCTGTTGTATCTCCAGAACCCTGAATCACAACTAGACTCCGTCCAGAGACGCATGCAGGAGTGTGCAAGAGACATCAAGGTCTGCGTTTGAGTCCACTATCCTCAGAGATTACAGTGAAAAACAGGGGAACATCGCACAGCTTTGAAATGAATAGTGAGCAGCTCCATCGATCGCGTTTCACTCAAAGGCTCTTCTTCTTTCAGAAAAACTGAATTACATCAAAAACGAGAAACTTCTGAGGCCTTCACAGGTTTAATTTGACGGCACAGAAATGTAAGAGCGGGAAGGAGAGCGAGACTGTAAAAGTAATTACATGAAAGATGAAAGGTGTCATACCTGACTCGAAAAATGAGTCAAGTGTTAATTTGTCCGGTTGAGAGGTAATGATTAGTAGCGGGAAATTACTTATTAGCAAATCACAGTCAGGCTTTCAAGTGCAAAGCAAAAGTGTCTAAGTATTAGCCAAACCAGATCATTACTGGCAAGGAATATGTATCATTATTTAAAAACAGAAATTAGTAAAGTAAGCACATTGCAGCCATATCTGAACATGTCGAGGTCATACTGCACCTAATCAAAAGAAATTATACTTTGCATGAAGAAAATTAGGCCTTTTATTTAAAGGAAAAATATCCACTTTCTTACTAACACTAGCAAAAAGACTAAATGGGAAAAAAAATCATACTTTAATTTATTGTTTTCACTAGCGTTCACAAGTTTGGGGTCGGTAAGATTTATAAGTGTTTCTGACAAAAGACTCTTCTGCTCATCAAGGCTGCATTTATTTGATCAAAAATAGTGAAATAGTATTATAATTTTGAAAAGCTGTTTTCTATGTGAATCTCTGTTAAACTGTAATGTATTTCTGTGATGCGCAGCTGTATTTTCAGCATCATTACTGCAGTCTTCAGTGTCACATGATCTTCAGAAATCATTCTAATATGCTGATTTGCTGCTCGAGAAACATTTCTGATTATTATCAATGTTGAAAACAGTTGTGCTGCACAATATTTTTGTGGAAACCGTGATGCATTTTATTTTTCAGGATTCACAGATGAATAGAAAGTTCAGAAGAACAGCATTTATTTGAAATAGAAATCTACTGTAACATTATAAATGTCTGCACTGTCACTTTTGGTCAATTTTAACGTGTTCTTGATAAATAAAAGTACTAATTATTATTTTATTTTTTTAGAAGGCTGGATGCTCATTTGACATGCAGCTTGTGAAAATGCAATTATTTCATCTTGACTGAATGTATGGATTTAACACAGATGTAGATCAAATATGAAATCCATTTTTCACTCATTTGTGTCTGTGTCTCAATCAAGGAGGCAAACAAAGCTAATGCTAATTGATTGCAGATGTAAAGCTGCACACATTTGAGGCTGTAATGTGTATATGCATTTTTACAATTTCTAAAAATGCGAAAGGCTCTTGCCTGTGCTGGACTCTATGATATTCTGACCATAGAAGTCATGTGCATTGAAGTCTCAACCACACAATAAAACAATGAAATTCCAACTTTTTATATAATTCAGACTTTTCTTCCTCACAATTCTGAGAAATTGCAAGAAAAAAAATCTTACCGTATTACTTTGTTTTATATTCTGTGAAAGAGAGAGAAATAAACTTTGAATTCGGAGAAAAAAAGGCAGAATTGCAAGATTTAACCTTGCAGTACTGACAAAAAAAAAATAGTTTGTGATATATAGCAATATATAAACTCAGAACTGTGAGATGTAAAGTTGCAATTGCAAGAAAAAAGACTGAATTGTGAGTTTATGTCTCGCATTCCTGACTTTTTCTGGGGGAAAAAAAGTTGAGAAAATGTTGTGACAAACTCACATCTGCAAGAAAAAAGTCAGAATTCTGAGATTTAAACTTTTTTTGAGGTCAGAATTGCAAGATGTAAACTTAGAATTGCAAGAAAAATACAATTCTGAGTTTGTCTTGCATTTCAGTTTATTTCTCCAAACTCGACTTTTTAAATTATTTGTTTTATTATTATGAATTATGAGAAAAAGTCAGAATTGAGAGATATAAATCTAGAATTGTGACATAAACGCAGAATTGTGAGATATAAAAAAGTCTGAATTGTAAGACAAAAAAGTCGCAATTACCTTATTACCTTATTTTATATTCCATGGCAGAGAAAAAAAAAAGGAATTGTGGGATGTAAACTGTAAAACGTTTTTGTCTGTTTGTCATATGCACCGGATGTTTGGACGTGGAAGCACTGCAAGCAGAAACAGCTCTCTGTTATGATGGCAGGTGTAAAGCGAGAGCGATGGGAATGTCAGACATGCTGGCTCTCATCACACCCGTAGATTTGTAAACGTGCTCTCATTTAGAGAATATACTTCCCTGTTTAGTGTGTCTTTGCTTTATGGAGCCACTGCAAAGGGACGGTCAGATTTCTGACACTGCTAATTATGAAGGAGTCCAACATTTTACAGTCAACATGTGCAGAGGAGGTTTGTTTAGATGGGATCATTGAAATCATTTTAGATGTGCATTTAGCCACACATTTAACAGATGCAGCGTATGTTAAACATTATAAAAGAAGAGGAAGAACAGCAGAAGTGACTCACTGGAACTCCCTGCAGTCCATCTGCTCCTGGCAGCCCGGTGTCTCCTTTCTCGCCCTAACAAACAAACACAACACAAGTGTTGACCAACAGATCTCATTTTTCTCAGAATCCCTTTTAAAATAAGTTTAGAGACACACTCAGAATGAAGTTAATGCTCCGTGAAGGGTTTGAAGTTATGGAGAAGCGTATTTTCCCAGTGAAAGGGGTCTACGACAATTAAAGCAACGTTGTGTTTGCTTTGCTCTCACTGGACACATAAAACACAGCCTTTCAGTGCAAAACAAGCCGGGAGTGCTGGAATAGAAACCATAACATCGACTTTTGTATGCTTTTCTGTTTTCTTAGTTTTTAGTTCTACTGGGAAACACTACAAAGATACATAAATGCACAAACAAATACAGCAGATTTTTTTTTTATTCGATTTGTATGCATGTAAAAATATTTCAAATCAAAACATTCTAAAAACAAGATGCATGACTTAAGCAAAACTGTGCACGTTAATAAGAAATCTTAAAATTACATTTAGTTTCACACCCCTTAAATAAAATGAATGTAATTCAGGATATCTTGTCAGAAAACAAGTTCTACTAAGATACTCTACTATCATGCAAACACTGGGCGGAATAATTGACTTATTTTCGTAAAATAATTATTATTTTTGTCTTATTTTTCAGGATAAAATTCAAAACTATATTCTATCCAAACATATTCTATAAATTCTACTATTCTATCAAACTGTATTCTGTAGATTCTATCATATTCAATCTGATTCTATTAAATTATTCTGTAAATGAATGGAAATTTGAAACAAAATATAAGGTTATATAGGACTAAATACAAATTATATATGATGAGGCTTTTTTTCAGAAAAGCTTGAATTAAGTTTATTTTTCCTAACACACTGGTATTCATTTATTTATTTAGAAACAGTCCTCACTAAATGTGTTAGATTAATGCTTAAAGTAAAATTATGCTAAATAAGTAATTAAAATTAATTCTTATTCTTATAAGACTAAATGTCCTATCTTGGCGATGTAAATTTATCTTCTTAAGAATATTTAGGTATTTCTGCTGGAAACAGCACAAAATCTAGTTGAAGAAAATGCTTTTTTTCCTCTTATTTGTTGATGTGTACACTACTGTAACTCCAGCAGTGTTCAGAGACAGCAGGAGACAAGAACTGGCTGGAGTCTCATGTCACACTCGAGCGGACTTTGATCAGAGCCACAGGTGGAGAGGAGGCAGCATCCCGCTCAAGAGCCATTGCCCTTAAGCAAAGAACATATGTTTGCCCTCCATGAAAGCTTCAAGCACACTCACTAACACTTGGGCTTTGTGGAGCGCTTTGAAAGGCTGGGAGAAACAGAAACTAAGAGTTGTTTTTTTGTTGTTGTTGTAGAAGAGCTTGGCCTTCCAGGACACATAAAACATCTAAGCAAGCAAAGCTTTCATTAGAAGAGCAGCGAGTCTGTTAGAGAAAACATAAATGTGGATTGCGGCGGCCTGTGGAGCGGGACCCAATAACTACTCTGACTCTGGCCTGACATCTGTAGGTGTGTTTGGCTACATAAAACATGTTCTATGGTTAGCAAACGCTCAAAGCGTGCAGTTTGTGGAAAAGATGTCTCAGATATAAAAGTAAACACAGTCCGTCCCACTCATGTATGTCCAGTTTTAACACATGCAGAATGTCTAGACGACAAAATGAAAAATTGAAAAAACTGTCAAGCATGCATAGGCGTAATTTGCGGGTGGGACGGGTGGGACATGTCCCCACCACTTTTTGCCAGGGTCGATATTGTCCCTACCACTTTTTGAAAGTAATTGAAAAATATATTGCGGAAGGTGTGGGCGAGTTTTCCTTATATTTATTTTATTTTTCTTATAAAAATTATAATGACCTTTTTTGGTTATATTTACTATTAATTGCAGAAGGTGCGCTCAGCAAAAATGACGCGAATATTGATGGGTTTCACGCTTAAGTAAAGTAAAAGACCGCTTCTTAAACCAGAGAAGGTTTTTTCGAGTTAAATTTCGAGTTAAAAAGTCATAATTGAGAGATATAAACTGGCAATTCTGAGAAAAAAAAGTGAGAATTGCGAGATATAAACTCGCAATTGCAAGAAAAAAAGTGAGATCCTCTGGCACCGCCCCTGGTACATCGATGTATTTTTGAAAAGCAAAAATTAAGTTTGTTCAACTCTAAACCCAGTCCCCAAGTAAATTAGGTTATTAAATAAAAAACTAGTTAAACGAGTTGCGCGGTGTCCCCACCACTTTTCAAAGCAAAGTTACGCCACTGCAAGCATGTATGTATAAATGTTGCCGTTCTGTTATTGATGTATCATGCATGTCAGGCCCAGGCTTGTTGCAACGTTTCTGCAAAATGATATTACGTTGCTTATTGCACATTTTGCAACATTTTCCAAATGAAATGTCCAGTGAGTGGGGCTAAAAGTGCATTCATTTTTATTGGAAACAGGTGAACATGAATTTGGCAATGTTTTAATACATTTTATTGCTTCACATTCCAAGTGTAACGTTGTACCGGGTGCGCTCCCGAGCAAGTTTACTAAATCAGAAAAGACGAACATATGGAGCTGGTTATGTGATACAAGCATCAAAATGTATTAGTTTACAAATCATGCACTACGGTAAAAGTGTTTTGCGCATAACATAGCATTGTGCAGGGAACCACACAAAAATAAGGCTCTATTAACCAATCATATGTAATTATAATTGGTGTAAAAAGAAATATAAGAGGTTGGTGTTTTACTATGTTGAAATGTCTGCAAACGGTCTGGTCGCACTGTTATGTAGGTATTAGTACGTAACATTTACAGGTACAAAACATAAATTTTTTTATATGCTTTGATTGATGCTGAAACACAATTTGGATGTATTTTTAAAAAATCTAAAAGTAAATATTATTATGTATGAACTGAAAAACGTCAAATATTCTCGTGGAAACTCGTTTGTATTATAAAGATATTTGTATAGATGCATTTTATAAATTTTATGATTTTGGTTTTTAAATCCAAAGCCAAACATAGACACTTTATAGAGAAGAAAAAAAAAAGAATGTAATATAAGAAATTGAGAAAAAAATTAAGTTCAATAAATTTGCATAAAATATCATTTCGGTAACATTATAACGTTAAAAAGATATTTTTAGTGGTTTGGTGCAGCAAACACCACTAATAATGTGCAAAATACTAAGAACACAACTGCAAAATCTACTGTAAAAAACAGACAGTATGAATCAAAATACTGTATGAGCTTCACACTGATGTGATATTTGTGCAGTATTACAGTTTCCCATAAGTCCACCCACAGGAATCACATCTGCATCACATAACCTGATGTTCATCCATCTTGGAAAGTATAGTCCCACCTCAAAATGAAGATTTAGACTGAATTACAGGCTTAAAAAACAAACGTTTCACTGAAGAACAAGCTTCACATTTGCTCTTAAACCCTCTGGCCTACAAATGTACTCCTGTAAACATGTTTTCTGTTCTTCAACAGAAGGACTGGGCTACACAAAATGATGTGTAGGATAATAAATACTGACAGCATATGCTATAAATATCGTCCATAAGCATAGACAAGACAAACATATCCTAAAACAAATGTTCCAGCTCAGTAATTGGTAAATCACCCTTGTTTCTCTACTTTTTAAGGAATCCTGTTTGTTTATTTGGTCCTTTTGCTAAAGTCTTTGGCCAACACTGCAGTCGGTGGTTTGGACATCAGGGTCCTTTCAAGCCTTCCACTTGTCTGTGACTTTTAATTGAAAAGATTCATTTATTTGGAGAACATATTAGAGAATATTAACTTTGGTAAAAGTATTGCATAACATTATTCATCAAAAGAACCACTGTGGAACTTCTGCAAGAGGTTTATCAATGATGAGGAGATACAGAAACTTTCCAAACTCACTATAATCTGAATCAGGTCCCAACAAAAAAATATCTGAACAGATCTGTGACACACACACACGCACACGCACTCGCACACACACACACACACACACACACGCACACTCATGTTGTGTATTCATCACGTTATGGGGACATTCCATAGGCGTAATGGTTTTTATACTGTACAAACTGTATGTGCTACTGCCCTACACCAACCCTACCCCTAAACCTACCCCTCACAGGAAACTTTGTGCTATTTCAGATTTTCAATACACTCCATTCTGTGTGATTTATAAGCGTTTTGAAAAGTGGGGAATGTCCTGAAAAGTCACCTTCTCCTTGCAATGCCTATGTCATACCCTTGTCATTATACAAATTTATGTCCTCAATTGTCACAAAAACATGCACGCACACACACACACACACACACACACACAAAGCAAATTAATATTTTGACCCAAAAACTAAATAAAATAGCACTCTAGTCGCATGGGCCAATTTTATGGTACATTCATAGTGAACTACAGTACACTTCACTACACAATACCTCTAATTTCTATTCTGTGTTGAGTTGCCTCTTTATGTCCAATGGAAAATGTGGGAGCAAGATAGTTCTGTTCAATCAAAGCCAGAGGTCCAAGGCAAGATGACTTTGAATGATTCAAATTAATATATTATTAATACAATAAATTTTAATACTTAAAATTAACTTAATGAAAATATAAAAGTACATTTTAAAAATTTGAAATACAGGTATATTTAGTTATTTTTGTATAATATATTTGATATATTAACAATATATAAAAATATAAATATATATGGTGAGTGTGTGTGTGTGTGTGAGTGAGTGAGTGAGTGAGTGAGTGAGTGAGTGAGTGAGTGAGTGAGTGAGTGTGTGTGTGTGTGTGTGTGTGTGTGTATATATATGTCACACCTCATGGACCTGTTTTGTTGTGTTTCCCTCATGTGCTCTGTTTGACCTAGTTTCTGTCTCCGTCTGATTATTGTCATTGGTTTCAGGTGTGTGTCATTAATTACCCTCATCAGACCTCCTATATTAGTCGTGTTCTGTTCTCTGTTTGTCATCCGGTCTGTCCTGTGTTTGCCGTATTGTGGAATATTAAAGACTATTTGCATCTATCTTCGCTGCCTTCGTGTGTGTAGCTTACTGTAGCTGATTACTTCTGTTTGTTTCTGTTAATCAATCAATAAATAAGAAGCAGCTTTGTCATAACTATAGCAGAAATATTTAGTAAATATTTTACTTTGGAATCTTATGAAAATTGTTCAGGACTATGGGAGACCTTTGAGTCAAAAACCACAGATCTGGACATTTGGCCCATGTCAAGTCGCGACTGCAGAATTGCAGACTCTCGTGTCTCAGAGGTGTCGGTTTTGATAGAATTCTCCACATTCTCACAGCGTTTCTGGACTAAATTGATTCAGACATATAATTTCAGGTGTATGATGTGCCAGAAACCTTGTTTTCCAAAACATCACTTATATTCCTGTAAATCTCCATCTCCTGTATAAAAACATCCAGTGCTGATGTGTGGTAAAATTGGTGGCAAAAACATTGTTGGTCCCATATGACAAAAGTTACGAGAGCATCGCTCTTCACAGCTGAAGCTCTTTAGCCCAGGCAATTTGTGAAATCTGCTGCATGAATCATACAGTATTAACATCCCACACATACATGTGGACAGTACTATATTACACAGAGCTCTTACTGTAAAACTATCCCAGCTGTACACACATATGCTTTATCACTTACCGCTCCAGTATAAGCACATTAACAGCGCTGAATCTGAGTGTAGAGAGCTACATTTGCGGTTGATTAGCCGATGGTCAGACATTTACACAAACAAACAAGAGTTCAGAAAGGATCTGACATTAAAGCCAGTGCATCTCTGAAGCTCTCTGTGTGGGCGTTTACTGTGAAAAATACACTTCAGAGACTTAATTAAGCAGAACTGTAGGAGTTTTACTGTTTGCTGTACTGTGTGTGAGTGAGTGTGTGTGTGTGTGTGTGTGTGTGTGTGTGAGTGTGTGAGTGAGTGTGAGTGTGTGTGAGTGTGTGTGTGTGAGAGTGAGTGAGTGAGTGAGTGAGTGAGTGTGTGTGTGAGTGAGTGTGTGTGTGTGTGTGTGTGTGTGTGTGAGTGAGTGAGTGTGTGTGTGTGTGCAAACTTTTATATCAGTAAATCTTGATCGATACATCAGTAAATTTGTTGACAGATTTGAACTATACCTAGCATGAAATACATGTATTTAAAATATATTATTTTTTATACAAAAATACTGATTAGGAGAAATATTTATTTATTTATTTATTCTATTTTATTTATTTATCTTTATTTAGTTTTATCTATTTATTTTATTCTAATTTATTTCTTTATTTATTTATCTATTTATTGACATGAGTCCTTCAGAATAATGTCTGAGCATGTTTGAGGGACATTTACGACACATAAACGCATGTGTTAGTTTACATGTGTGCATACGTGCGGTGTGTGATTTGATTCTGACTCGAGACGCTCTGAAACTGTAAAACCTCCGCAGTAAAACCCAAAGGCCACATGAAAGTCAGCAGAGAGGACTGGGTATCTGTGTCTCGGCAGCACAGGACCCTCGCAGGGACTGAAGAGCGAGCGTGAAGTTTTATATGGATCTGGGGAGGCTTTTGTGGTCTTTTAACAGTCCCAGAAATCCTAAAAGAGGAGGTTTTTGACCCAGTTTGGGGTTATCTGGGGACTTTTTTCTTTTCTTCTACTAAAGTTAGGAGCTTGTTTTTAAAGAGTTGCACCACAGCATAATCGTTAAAAATCAAAAAAGTGAGAAGTCCTCTGTTTGTTAGCCTGGGGTGTTAAACTTTATAGCAGCGTGCAGCAAACTCAAGCAGAATGACACAATCTGATGCTGACTGAACACATTTGCAAGTAAACTCTTGTTTTCTTTGAATGGTCTAATAAACAGCAAGTTGCATATTTCTAAGAAATAATTAGGAAAGGAGTACCAGAAGTAAAACAAGAGATGTAGGGAGAGTGTAAAATAGTTTGAATAAAAGAAAATATTATTTACTTTTGATAAATATGATTACTGTTGGTAAATGCTGAGAGACTAAAAAATTATAGACAATCTTGATATATGTTGATATATCTGTTTAGTTTCTACTAAACGCAACTGAGAAGGATTTACAGTAAGGTGTAGGTCAGAAAGTACATCTCTGATGTTTGTTTGAGAAACCAAAGTCTACGCATACATTTTTTACATAATGTTTATTGTATTTTCTCTGCAACCAGCTGAAATTAGCTTTACCCTCCCCTAAATAACACAAACAAAATCAGATGTCAATAGTCAATTATAAATAACTTAAATCATAAATAATTTACTGTAATTATGTTTACATTATATTTTTGCATAGAAAAGGACCTAAACATAGCAGCCTGATAAAAAATGCTCATTTTAGATGAAAATTTCAGATGGCTTCAGATTTCATATATATATATATATATATATATATATTTACAGTGCTGGGGAAAGTTACTTTTAAAAGTAATGCATTACAATATTGCGTTACTCCATAAAAAAGTAACTAATTACGTTACTTAGTTACTTTTTATGGAAGGTAATGCGTTACGTTACTTTTGCGTTACTTTTTAAATCTGGACAGGGCTTGCTTGTTTGTTTTTAAAATAAAAAAGTTATATTTTTGGCAAATATAAAAGCCTTTTCACACCAAAAGTGAAATGAATAAGCCTCAGGCTGAAGGGAAAGTACATGTACGTCCGTACGGTAGAATGCAGAAGAAGACATTTCA
>NW_015643188.1:401384-435659 GCF_001515625.1 Sinocyclocheilus rhinocerous | reverse complement strand
GAGATGAATTAATTCATATTCATATTTATTTTGAACTACAGTAACATCTTCTGATTTCTCTCAACATGGGGACAGGAGAGCTGTCAATCAATAAATTGGAAAAAAAAAAGTAACTTGCGTTCCTTATTTGAAAAAGTAACTCAGATATTCTCTTGTAAATTAAAAAGTAATGCGTTACTTTACTAGTTACTTGAAAAAAAGTAATCTGATTACATAACTCGCGTTACTTGTAATGCGTTACCCCCAACACTGTATATATATATACACACACACACACACACACAAACTCAAGGCAACTTGCCATAATAAAATTGTCATGGCATTTAGGATAAAATCTACTTTTATTATACTGTTGACTCTTGTCTGAATCTAAAATGGTGAGGTTATTACAAAATTATTATGCTGTTAGAATTTTGGTTTGATCAGTCAGATTATGGAGTGTACGTCTATGTTGCAAAAGCCGTTCTATGCAAACCTTTGAAGCAATTTCCAAATTGTTTCCATAATGTTGTTGACAAAAATCAAATGCCTTGAGATGTAAAGCTCTGACGTTAAATGTCTGTGGACTGTTTAGACTGTAAGAACATACATGACATTTTACACACAGAGAATAAACGAGCGATTTGGCATCATCTAACCGACCCCTTCCAGCATGTGCTACCAGAACTAATATTTAGATTAATTTGTCAGCCCAGTGGAAATGTGTTGACAGATTCAGTTTAAGCAATATGGTGCGTATGAAATCTACACGAGCTGACAGCAAGCTGGACATTAGTCTGATTCAGAGCAGCGACTGAACAAACACCAGCGTTACGTCATCACTGGACGTGTATAGTTACAGAAAACAGACTCTGCGTGAAACTCTTTTAGCTGGAGTGCAGTTAAAATTACAGGACACGTTAGACAAGATGAACACGAGCCATTAATGCTTTTAGAACTCAATAACAGAATGCTTTTTGCTTCTAATTAAACAGGATGATGTGTTTTGACCCCTCAATGGCCATCCATCTGTTCTCATTCATTTGAGCACTGAGAGGCGTTTCATTACATCTGAAGCATCATTTATTATTGCAGGTGTATGTCTAAGTATGCATCTATTCCTGGACATCCAAACAAGAGTCCAGGTACTATTAGGTTTGGAGCGTTTGTGGAGTGTTTTTATTCTGTCAGACTGATTAATGTCTGAACTGATTAACTATTGCTTTGGTCTCTGCCAGCAAGTCAAACACAGTCCACAGACTCACTTCAATGTCAACTTACTGACCGTGAAACTTTATTTGCATTATTGGAACGGTCGCATTTAGGGCATTAATTTAATGTGATTAATTATTTAAAAAATGCAAAACATTTAAGATGTAATGACTCCTGGATAAGGGATTTTCCTATCAGTTAAAATCAGTTCAGATCAGTTCAAGCTTTCTTTTTCTTTTTTTTCTCTCCACTTTTTGCATTTATCACTAAATGTGACCCTGCAGCACAAAAGCAGTCTTAAGCAGCACAGGTATATTTGTAGCAATAGCCAACAATACATTGTATGGGTCAGAATTATCCATTTCTCTTTTATGCCAAAAATCATTAGGATATTAAGTAAAGATCATGTTCCATGAAGATATTTCATAAATTTCCTACCGTAAATATATCAAAACTTAATTTTTGATTAGTAATATGCATTGCTAAGAACTTCATTTGAACAACTTTAAAGATGATTTTCTCAATATTTAGATTTTTTTGCACCCTCAGATTCCAGATTTTCAAATAGTTGTATCTCGACCAAATATTGTCCTATCCTAACAAACCATACATCAATGGAAAGCTTATTTATTCAGCTTTCAGATGATGTATAAATCTCAATTTTAAAAAAATTGACACTTATGACTGGTTTTGTGCTCCAGGGTCACAAATTGTGATTTAAATCATTCTGTGTAACATTTTTAAAGAAGTACAGTTGTTTTATTTCTTCATTCATTTTATGTTTTGGAAAGTTTAACTATGTGTCGACTACCAATTGAAAAGTTTGGGGTCGGTAAGATTTTTTTAATGATTTTGTCACTTATGCTCAACAAGGTTGCATTTATTTGATCAAAAATGCAATAATAATTATAAAATTATATTACAAGTTGAAATAGCAGTTTTCTATGTGAATATGTGTTAAACTGTAGTTTATTTCTGTGATGTGCAGCTGTATTTTCAGCATCATTACTCCAGTCTTCAGTGTCACATGATCTTCAGAAATCATTCTAATATGCTGATTTGCTGCTCAACAAACATTTCTGATTATTATCAATGTTGAAAACAGTTGTGCTGCACAATATTTTTGTGGAAATACATTTTATTTTTCAGGATTTATTTGAAATAGAATTTTTTTTAACATTATAAATGTCTTTACTTTCACTTTTCATCAATTTGTCCTTGCTGTATAAACGTATTAACTTCTTTCAAAAAATTATATATTTTATAAGCTTTTGAATAGCAATGTACATGAAACACACATATGCTTTGGCACACAATAAAAAATGCTAAAGATGATTATTGACCTCATCAAAATTCCACAGCTTTACAGACATATTATTTAGGTTTAGCGATTCATTTCTTATTCATTTCTGAATGGTACCATGTGAAGAACATTTTTCAAATTTTTTTCTTTCGGCTCTGGAAAATCAAATATACATTTCCTCTTTCCTACACAAAATGATGAAGATTTCAGGCCACTTTGTCTAATTTGCAGGAGAGGGTCATTAGTCTTGCTTAATCAAGATTGCATAACTTTACAGACAAACTTTGAGCCATGCACACATGACTGTAACAGACTGTTTAGTTCCTGTAAACTATTACCCGGTGCAATGTTCCTTGAAACTATAGCAAGGCAAATGCACTTTATTTATTATCCCAGTGGCATCTAAGTAGAACCTCAAGACCAGATGATGGGTAACAAGCTTGGGCTCTTTGCTTATGCTTAATACCCAAAAACTCAAGGCAATCATTATGAAATAAAAGCATGTAATGCTGTAGAGATGTACAGCATGATTTCAATGTCCTGTGCTGAGTCAATAGGCACTGTGGACATTGTTTTAAGAGTAAATTAATGGTTAAAATAAAAAATAATAAAAATTAACATGAAAACTGAAAGTATTAAATTAATTCAAAATATTAATAAAAATAATATAATAAAAAAATATTTTTATAATAATACTAAAATATTATATCTATATATATATAATTTTTTTATTATGCACAGACCTCATATTTACTCGATGAAATCCAACAGTTATTTCTTACACGCTAGCTTTCCCAAGGCAGACGAACTTAGAGTGGTTACAATCATCCGGGTTTCAATCACGCTCAAATTGATTTGATTTTGAGGCAATATTTACTCTGAAGCTCGCAGGCTCACTATTTTTGAGCTATTTATTACAAATTAGTACAAAAGTTGCTCTAGTACATCATAATTTCTCCCAAATTATGATGCATTTCATAGCATTTCTGCTTTCGACTACCATTTGTGTGTCGAAGAAGTCTTGTATGCTCCCTTAATCAGCAGAAAACAGCACAAACACATGATTCCTGTCGGAATCTGAGCCAGATTACAACTATTCGATCAATTCTTGAGCCATTTTCACATGACATTATTTTATTTCAAGTCCTGATTTCAAGATCAGATTTACTGTATGGCCAGTGACAGAAATGCAAACACGATCCAGATGTTTTCAGCCTTTACTGTTGTTTAAAATAGTGTTCCTCTTCTTTGCAGATTGTAAGTTAAATTATCATTTTAAATAGTTATTTTTGTCATAAAAAAATGACACTTTCTGACATTTGACTCTTATTTTGACAAGTGCATTAAAGCTGATATTTAAAAATAATTTGAAAAATCTTCATTCTAGTTTTGTGAAAAAAAGGACATGATGGAAGGTGTTTATTAATATTTTAACTCATTTAACTCATTGCATCATAAAATTAAGTAATATTAGGCATTTTTTGCAAAGCAGCAGAATTATTATTATTATTATTATTATTATTTTAATGCTGGGCTGTGTTAAAAAATAATTGGATAAATGCCACAAACACAAAACACGAATATATAAAAATACAGATCTAAAAATACAAATGAGTTTAGCATGTCACACTCTTAGCTATTCTGACACACTGTTGCCAACTTTTGCTCTTTTCTTTTACTTTTTTCTGTGTATTAATGCTGAAAATCTCTCTTTTTATAACGCAGAAGTGCCACGCAGAATAACTGAACGTGACAGTAGTTCCACACTTATACTATACATGTAATTAATGACTAACCTCTCCTAACTTCCACGCCTGACAAATGTCGACCTATAAATATCTGTGCATTAATCACATGATATGCATTAAGTCAAATTAGAAAGCCTTTGACAGTAACGATCACCGGCTGTGTCACAAGAGTCAGTATGTGTTGCTTTACTGCATGTCATTAACACACTCAGACTGACCTTTGCTCCAGCAGGGCCGGCTGCTCCATCGCTTCCAGTGAGTCCTGGTTTCCCCTGAAGAAACACAAGAGTTTCTCAGGACCATTATGACACATTTTTAGAGGATACCATCTGGTCAAATATAATTTCTGGCATGTCATATAACATCAAACTACATTACCATTGGACCAGGCTCTCCAGGAGGTCCTTGTTCTCCTTCCCCCCCCTGCTCTCCCTGTTTAAAAATACAGGTGAAGTTCAATATCATGCTTGTTTTGACAGCTTACAATTTATGAATAAGGGCTTTTCACTGTATAGTATGGTCATAGTAGTATATAGTAATTTACAATCTATATTAGAATGACATTTAAAGGGATAGTCCAGCCAAAAATTAAAATTCTGTCATCATTTACTCACCCTTTCTTTATTCTGTGGAACATAACAGAATATATTTTAAAGAATGCTGGTAACCAAAAGGTTTTGGTTCCCTTTGACTTTTATCATATATCACTTTTAGATGGACTATCCCTTTAATTGTCACTATGAATTGTCTTTATGTCCCTTTACTTTCTCCCAAAATGTCATGGCTGTAATGAATCTTGAAAGTTACTTTTGAGTAATTTTCCTGAATTATTCTAAAGGTTATTACCATTGTATTACCCATTGTAATATCACTGTATCAACATTTTTTAAATGTAAAATCAAATAACGTATTACAGTATTTTTACTGTAAATTTGAACTACAGAAAAAATTACTGTAGTCCAGTGAGAAAATGTAATACAATAATTTCTTATTTGAATAAGCAATAATCAAAAGGAAGTACAACAAATATTACCAATAATGTATGCACTTTACAATATGTCGATAACCATTTGATTTAACAATGAGAATTAAAGTTGGGCATAATTTATTATTTATTTCCTCTGATTTTGGAGTGAAATATTATATACATATGCTATTATTAATAAATATTGTTACCTTTTTTCCTGGCAATCCAACTGTACCAACGTTTGGTTTTGATGCTCCCTAAAACAAAAAGACAATTAGTTTCCATGTGTGCTAACTATAAAAAAAACAGCTTATTGAAATAAACCGGTTTACATGCAAACCAATGACCTGGCAATGTAAGAAAACCACAACAATCTAGCTGTGTCAATCGGTTTATGCTTAAGCTGTTTATAACTGTATGACATTAAAGGAAAATGGTTGTTGATTTATTAAGCATAACCAGTGCATGTAAATGCACAAAATGTTTTACACAAAAGTAGATTTTCCAAACGTCTTTGTGTTTGTATTTGTCTCCAGTAATGCATTTGGCTCTTCTTCACTTGCTGTGTGTAGTTTGTATAAACAAATGCATTTGTGGCCAGTGAGTTTGATGGCGATTGTCAGGCTCTTCCTCTGTCAAACGCTTATAAAGTAAGCATTGAGCCGTTTACACAGGGAGGCACTGGTTTGCATAGGCCTGACAGAGGGTTTGGAAAGAGGCTCCAATTATTTCAGCTCTTACCGTGGGTCCTGGCGGCCCCGGTTTCCCTGGCAACCCTTGTTCTCCTCGTTCACCCTGGAAATAAAATAGACCGAATGTGACTCGCAATAATGGATAGGAAAAAGTCTGCTCACTGAATTACACCTACAAACTGGTAATTAGGATGCTAGATTGAGAACACCACGCTCCACCAAAGTGGGAAGAGGCTCTATTCCTGCCAAATGGATGTTTCATATAAATTTGAGAATGAGCATCTAAAAGCATCTGCTTGCTTTCCAAAAATGATTCTTTTGCTAGGAAGGGTGTGAAGTGAGGATGTTTTTTTTATTAATTTATCCCAATGCAAGACTCACTTTTAAACCCTGAAGTCCTGGATTACCTCTCAGCCCCGGTGGACCCACATCGCCCTAAAAGAGAGGAAGCAAAAAACACAACATTTTCTTCTTCAAGAGATAACGCTGCATGCTTAGCAATGTTGCTTAGCAATCACTAAATGATTTTAAATGTATTTTAAAGGATCTATTTGTAGAGTCACCTGATTGTAAATGTTTTGAGTGATTTGTGTATGTTTCTGTGTATGTAAATGAATGTATTTTGTTTTATGTGTAACTAAATGTGCTGCCTATCTTGGCCAGGACCCTCTTGTAAATGAGAGTTTAAATCTCAAGAGTTTTTAATTTCCTGGTTAAATAAAGGTAAATAAATAAATGTAGGACCCTATGAAATCCATTATTTGTTTTCATAATTAGTTTTTTGGGTTTTTTTATATTTCTGGACTCTATTTTAATGGTTAAATTAATTTTAGTAATGAAAAAGCATGTCTAATTAATTGAACTCATGAAACTTATACAATATAACAATAATTTCTAAAAAAAATTAACTAATTACATTTTTTAGGGCACTAAGAAATGTTTTTTTTTTCTCTAGTTTTTTTAATTTTATTTGACCAAATTATGTGTGTTCCATTTTAATTTTTCTGGATCCCATCTTAATGCTTTAATTACATTTTATTACTTTATTATTATTTTTATTATTATTATTATTATTATACTTTATTTTTTAGAAATTATGTGTTGTGTATTTTATTTTTTCTGGTTATCAAATGAAGGCATGAAACATTAATTTCTCTTTTAATCAAATGAAAATTAAACAAACCCTTTCTTCTTTTTTTTTTTTTTTTTTCAAAGCTGCACAACAGACGTTTACTGTTAAAATGAAAACATGGAAGAAAACATTTGGATTATTTCTTTTTTTAAAAAGTGTTAGTAACATTATTACATTGAGACGTTCATTCTACTATAAAATAGTCATATATTTCTGTCACAAAAGTCTTCAAACCGAACGTCTCGAGGTTACGTATGTAATCATGGTTCCCCGAAGGGAGCGAGACGCTACATCGAACGCTTTGGGAACGCCCCCAGCGAGACCACGTTCTGAAGCATGTGTGAAATCAGTCCAATAGAGAAGCTAGACGTCACGAGCGGGGTTACGTGAGCAATCAGGAAGCATAAAGGCTCATCCGGCAAGTGCTCGCACTGGACAGAGCAGATTGAGTCTTTCCTAGCCTGCTTCCTGGAAGGGAGGAGGACAAAAGGCTTGCAGTACAATGAGACCCGGCGAGGAAGTGGGCACTTTAGGGACATACCCGGGTCTCAGGTAAAGAAATGCCCTAACCAAGTGCCTGAAGGTCCCCTATCCTCTTCAGCGAGGATATAGCAAGTAGAGATATCGTCTTAAGCGTGAGGAGCTTGTGAGAGATATCTGCATATCTGTTCGAAGGGAGCTTTGCACAGAGCCTCCAGAACCACTGCCAGGTCCCATGAGGGCACCTTGGTGCGCTGTACTGGCCTCAGCCTCCGGGTGCCACGGAGGAAACGTGTAACTAATGGGTGTTTCCCCAAGACTGACCAGCCTGAAGGGCATTGTAAGCAGCTATGGCCGCCACGTAAACCTTCAGAGTGGAGGGAGATAACCCTGTGGAGAATCACTCCTGCAGAAACTCCATAAATGAACCAACTGGGCAGTTGACTGGGTCTTGCAGTCGCTGTCCACACCAAGAAGTGAAAAGTTTCCACTTCAAGGCATACAGTTTCCTCATGGTGGGAGCTCTGGACTGGAGTATGGTCTCATCAATCTCAGTTGAGAGACCGGATGCTATGAGCTGTGCACCCTCAGGGGCCACGCCCACAACTTCCATAACTCCAGGCAGGGGTGAAGGATGGTGCCCCCCGCCTGAGAGAGGAGGTCTCTCCTGATCGAAATCTCAAGTGGAGAGCCGTCGAGGAGGGACACAAGGTCCGAGAACCATACTCGGGCCGGCCAGAACGGGGCACCAGCAGCAGATGGACCCTGTTCCAGCGTACTCTCTCCAGAACTCCCGGGAGCAGAGTGATTGGGGGAAATGCGTACAGACGAAGCCTCGGCCACGTCTGTACCATGGCATCCAACCCAAGTGGAGCAGGATGCGTGAGGGAGAACCAGAGCGGACAGTGTGTCGTTTCCTGCGATGCGAATAGATCCACTTCCGCCCGGCCGAACTCCCTCCAAAGGAGCTCCACCAACTCGGGGTGGAGCCTTCATTCCCCGAGCCTCAGCCCCTGTCTCGACAGGATGTCTGCTCCCTGATTGAGATGCCCAGGGATGTAAACTGCTCTTAGTGAGAGGAACTTTCCCTGGGCCCACAGGAGGACCTGGTGTGCCAGCCTGTAAAGGTGGCCGATTTATGTAGGAGACCACAGATGTGTTGTCTGTGCGGACAAGCACATGATGTCTCCTTAGGTCTGGAAGGAAGAGTTTTAGAGCTCGAAACACGGCCAACAACTCCAGGCAGTTGATGTGCCACATGAGATGATGGCCTTCCCACAGACCTCGGGCAGAGTGGCCACTCATGACCACTCCCCAACTCGTGAGGGAGGCGTCTGTCGTTAGCGTTACACGACGACAAGGAGCCCCCAGCGACGGGCCTTGAGACAGGAACCAAGGTTTCTTCCACATGTCCAAGGCACGTAAGCATTGCCGCGTGACCTTGACCGTGTGAAGCGGGTCCCCCCTCGGTAAAAACCCCTTGGTCCTGAGCCACCACTGCAAGGGTCTCATGTACAGCATGCCAAAAAGTATCACGTTGGACGCAGCTGCCATCAGACCCAACAGTCTCTGAAACAGTTTCACAGTGAGTGACTGGCCTTCTCTCACTCCCCTCACAGCTGTGAGAATCACTTTGATACGAGCAGGAGACAACTGTGCCTGCATCGTAGTTAAATCCCACAACACGCCCAGATAAGTGGTTCTCTGTAGTGGAGAAAGCCCACTTTTCTTGGCGTTCAGCTGTAACCCCAGCTCTTTCATATGGGCGAGGACGACATCTCGATGCCGAGTCGCCATCTGCTCCGACTGAGCTAATATCAACCAATCGTCGATGTAATTGAGTATGCGGATGCCCTGGAGTCGCAACAGAGCCAAGGCAGCATCGACACACTTCGTGAAAGTGCAGGGTGAGAGTGACAGACCGAAGGGAAGAAACCGATACTGGTATGCTTCGCGTATGCTTCGCCCCCGAAAGCAAACCTCAGGAACTTCCTGTGTTGAGGAAGGATGGATACATGGAAGTATGCGTCTTATCGTGACAAACCAGTCCTCAGACCTGATTTGAGACACAATCTGTTTGATAGTGAGCATCTTGAACCGAAATCGTTTGATGGCGCGGTTCAATAGACGCAGATCTATGATCGGACACAACCCCCATCCTTCTTCAGAACGATGAAGTAACGGCTGTAGAACCCTGATTCTCGATAGAGAGGAGGATCACGTTCTACGGCCTCCTTCCTCAAGAGAGTTTCTACTTCTTTTTCCAATACCAGAGCCTGCTCGGGGCCCACTAACATAGGAAAATAACCCCATTGAAGTGAGGTGGACGAGAACCAAACTGAATTCTGTAACCCTGAGCTCTCTACAGTGTGCAGGACCCATTGTGAATTGCGAATGAACGGCAGGGAACGACCGACCTGACTGTTCTAGCGCCCTCATCTGAGGGGACGAGCTTTGCATTGCTGTACCGTCACCGGGCTGCAGCTGAGCCCTGAAGCACTGGGCGGGGCAGGGGTATCAGTGAAGCCCCCTGAGAGAACTGAGGAGGATCGGGAACCGTATACTGAGGTGTGTACCCCTCCTCCCCAGGGTAGGCTGCCCTCAGGGTCCTGACTATGATAATGTCAGGACCGCTTGGCCGAGGTCCTCTTAGACATAATAGCGTTCCGTTTTCTGCATCGAGGCCCCCGCCCCCTGGTCTTTCTGCGGGGGAGTGTGGGTCACAATGCTCTGTTTCTGGGTCTGGCGATATGAGGAGCTGGACGGCTGGGACTACTCCTGCTCAGCAGTCCCAAAGATCTGGGAACGGCGAGGGAGGAAGCGCTGGAATGCCGCCACCTGCTTCTTCGGCTCCTGAAACCTCTCGACGACAGTATCGACTGCGCCGCCAAAGAGGCCAGAAGGCGATAGCGGGGCATCCAGGAGGAAGAATCTGTCCTTGTCTTGTAGTTCAGACGGATTCAACCACAGGTGTCGCTCCATAGCCACCAGTGCTGCCATGGAACGGCCGATTGCTCTGGCCGTTTCCTTGGTGACCCCGAAGCGGCAGGTCTGTGGCCCAACACAGTTCAGCGACTACATCGGATTCCTCTTCCTCCTTATCATCCAGGTCTTTTAGCTGGTCGGCCTGGTATGCCTGCAACACTGCCATAGAGTGCTGACACGCACCGGCCTGACCTGCCGCCATATAAGCTTTCCCAACCAGGCTGGATGTCAGTTTTACTGACCTGGTGGGAAGCTTCGGGGCCTTTAGGGACGATGCTGAGGACGGGGGGAGATAGCTCGCAAGTGTCTGCTCCACCGCCGGCATCGCCCCATATCCCTTCTCATTCAGCCCCGTGATGTTAGAGTAATTGGATACTCTGGGGCTGAAGAGTCGGGACGAATATGGTTTATCCCACGATCTCGTGACTTCAGTATGGAGATCGGGGAAAAATGGAAGGCCCTGTCGTGAAGGCTGTGATCTAGCTTTGAGTAAACGCTCGTCCAGCTTGCTCGACGAGCATCCTGTTTCTCAGCTGGCCATTCGTTGTTCGATGTTTGGCTACAGCATGAGTCACAACCTCCACTAGCTCCTCATATGCGAGGGACTGCGGTGGTGAGTCCACAGTCTCACAATCAACCTCCTCGGAGAAAAATAGATGAAGCGCCGGGCCCTCTCTCCGGGGGGAAGAAACCGCGGGGCGGACTTCCGATCCCTGAGAGGGGGCCATGTATTTAGTGGGTGAGGACCGAGATAAGAACGAGCCTGTCTCAGATCCCTCCGCTAAATCCATTTGCGATCCCCACGATAACAGCCGCCATTGTGCCTCGGCAACTGTGGGGCTGGACCCAGCAGGATCACAAACCTGGCCGCTTTCATCGAAGATGGCCAGGCGGGAACGGAGCACACGGAGCCCCCTCAAGGGCTTCCCGTGCATGCTCCGCTCCCAACCAGACAACGCACAAATCGTGTATCCCCACCCGAGATATAATGTGGGCAGGGAGGAACACACGACTTGAAAAATGCTTCCTGTTTGCTCACGTCACCCCGCTCGTGACGTCTCGCTTCTCTATTGGACTGATTTCACACATGCTTCAGAACGTGGTCTTGCCAGGGCGTTCCCAAAGCGTTCGACACAGCTCGAGTTCCTGAAGGGGAACTTTTATTTTGACGGGTTCCTGTGAAGACTGTGTGTGTTGTGAAGTTTCTCTGTGTATATGATATGACAATAGTTTTTCTGAAATTAAATGTAAAATGCTGCTGAAGTCACTCTAGAGATAAATGTCATGTGTTAATGTCCTCATTTGGTGAGACACAGACGCTGAAAATACTGCGAGTGTCGTGTGTGTGTGTTTTTTTTGGGGGGGGGGGTTAATATCCACAGACACTAGTTCATAACACCATTTGATTTAACTGCACTGATCTACTTTGATTTATTAATTCAAAATTTGAGAAATTCCATGACATTCCGCGTTATACAGTAAATTCCATTTTTATGTCTGGATGATGCACTTCTGTCCATGTTTTCTGCATCACAGAAATCACAGGGCCCTAGCAATTGATTCAAACCATAAGAACATCTCACCTTTTCTCCAGATATACCTGGATCTCCTGGCTTTCCTCTTGAACCTGGGGGTCCCTTTATTGACAAAGCACATATTTAATAAGCCTAGTTCACACAGAAAAGCCAGGAAAAGACACATATCCTGAATATATGGGGTTTACTCACAGGCTTACCATCTGGGCCTGGAGGTCCTTCCCTTCCTTTCTCTCCACGAAAACCCTGTTGAGATCAGACTTTGGCTGTAAATAACCATCTTAGAAGTGATGTATGCAGTTAAACAGGAATGATGAATGGAGATCCTGATTGACCCTGGGTCCTGGAGGACCTGGCTGGCCTTCGCTGCAGTCGCAGGAATCTTCAGTGTCATTGGTGGGCTCACGATCCAGGGGACACTAGAAAGAGCCGTACAAACTGATACCACATAAATCCTTTCAAATGACAGTAAATTTGTGAGAGAAACAATCAAATGCTAACTTACCCGTTCATCATCCTGTAAAACAACAAGGAGAATAAGAAGAGTTATCAAAACATTACAATTTGATTTAAAACAAAAGACATTTGAAAACGTACAGATAAAATTCCACCCGACCTGTGTGTGTGTGTGTGTGTGTGCGTGCGTGCGTGCGTGCATGCGTGCGTGTGTGTGTGTGTGCGCGTGTGTGTGAGAGAGAGGGTGTGTGTGTGTGTGTGTGAAGTAATTAAATAAGCAATGGCAGTAAATCTAACATTACTAAATAAGTTACTGATTATGACGAACCCTTCAGATTTTCGGGGTGAAAGTCGTCATAGTTGGGTAAATTTCTACTTCTATGAACAAAAACTACAACAAATATAATTTTCATGTTCACATTTCCTGCAATAGCAAACATAAAAAATCCGGCAAAAAAGATGTCAAATTTGCAGTCAGTCCCTCAGCCATGGTATTAGAAACACTCGCGCAGCAGCGTTAACTAGATTTGTGTAATTTAATGCCAAGGTAAGAAACCAAAGTATATGGAAGACTTTATATATAAAATTGCCTTTTTGTTTCAGACTTTTCTTCTCAGAATTGCGTGTTTATATCTTTGCAATTCTGACTTTATATTACACTTCTTTTTTCTCTGAATTGTATTTAAAAAAGTCTGAACTGTGAAATAAAAAGTTAAGTTGTTTAAGGTTGTAGGGATTATTTAGACTTGATTACAACATTCACAATGCTTTATGAAAGTAAAAAATCTGTTGAGGGTTTCTCTCTCTCTCTCTCCGTTTTTTTTTCTTTTCTTTTTACATTTCTTAATTTTTAAATAAAGTCTACAGAAACATATCAGTGCTCATGGTTTTTCTGATGTGTATTACCTGCTGATGATTACCATTACAAAAGTGCATAGCCTATTCCAGATATTTAACAGATTTTTCAGTATTTAATAAGGAATTGTTGGTCAGAAGTACTTATAACATTAAAAAGACCAAGTCCCACATCACAGTCAATCAGATCACAGCTATAATGTAACACAGTTGTGTTTTGTTTTCTTACCACAGAGTAGATTTCACATGCTGTCTCTCGCTCACTTTGCTGTGGGTCACAATAAAGCCTCAGTTTCTGGATTTCTGTCTGCGGTGGTCAGTGAGAAACGAGAAAAAAAAAACATTTAGGTTTCTCTAAACAGCAATTATAACAAACAGATGATTGAGCTGTAATGTCTATATCAATCACTATTGTGTGATGTTAGTAGTTTATTTAAGCAAAATTGGCAATCTGCATTTTAGTTAAAAGCAGTCATACAGATGACCGTGGTCATCCATACCAGTGTTGGGGAAAGTTCCTTTTAAATGTAATGCATTGCAATATTGCAAAACTCCATAAAAAAAGTAACTAATTATGGATTAAATACATAAATTATATTTGTCTTATTTAACATATTTAATTATTGCAGGTTTGTATAATATTCTGAGTTTGCATTTGACTGTTTTTATTGATTTTGAGGAACACTGAATGTGTTTGTGTGCAGTGAGATGAGTAAACACACGTTGATATTTAGTCTAGAACTACAGTAAGATCATGTTCACACACAACGCTCTGCACTTACTCCTGATTTCTGTCACCATGGCAACACCAGAGCTGTCACTCAACACATGGAAACAAAGTAACTGGCGTTACTTATTTGAAAAAGTAACTCAGATATTTCCTTCTAAATTAAAAAGTAATGTGTTACTTTACATTTAAATTACATTTACATTTAGTCATTCAGCAGACGCTTTTATCCAAAGCGACTTACAAATGAGGACAATGGAAGCAATCAAAATCAACAATAATATGCAAGTGCTATAACAAGCCTCAGTTAGCTTAACGCCGTTCACGCAGCAAGGTTTTTTTTTATTATATAATAAATAAAAAAACAGATAGAATAGAAAAAGAATACAGCAAGCTAGTGTTAGAGTCCTTTTTTTTTTTGCTTTTTGTTAATTGTATAATAAATAAAAAGAAAAGAAATAGATAGAATACAAAGAGAATACAGAAGTATAATAAAGAACTTTACTAGTTACTTGAAAAAAGTAATCTGATTACACAACTTGCGTTACTTGTAATGTGTTACCCCCAGCACTGATCCATACTGTACTTTACTTTGGCTGCCAGTAATATCCAGTGTTCAGTTATACTACAGGAAGTTACTAACAGGAAGTGTAGCGTCAGAGCCAGAGCGTTTGGAGATCTGAGTCTTTCCGTTGATGTAGATGGGCACCACAGCATCCAGAGCCACATCCTGGATCTGCTGGTCATCCAGAAAACAGGAGACACGTCTGGGTCTAACCAGAACCTTCAGCTGGTGCCAGCTTCCATCAAAAAGAGCCTGCGGAACGTTTCAGACTTTGAGAAATGGCTTTGTGCTGATTGAAGACACATTGAAAAGATAAATATAGACTAAGGTGTGCACAAATACTCAATTATTTCATTTGACATAAATGTCACAAGAATCTGACAAATTTCCAGAACAAGCTGCTGTGCATGAATGAGGCACTGTGATGGAGGAAAATGGCTCTTGGCAAGACTCGATTGTGCACGAAACATCACACAAAACCACTTGCTTTTGGCATTAAGAGCAGAGGAAGACATGGAACAGGTACAAGATGATAATTGCTGGAACAGAGAACATGAAAACATTTCTGAGAATTTGTAGTATTTAAATGTATAAGTGAGGAGCTTTGGTGGAAAACGCGTCATGGGATTTTGAACAGGAAATTGCACAATACAGCCAAGTCACAGTTTTAAAAAGAAATGTGTCATAAAGCAGCTTATTTCTACATTCTGCTGTCTAAACGGCTGTATGGTTCAGAAAGGCAACTTCTGTTTAAGTAGCTAGATCTGTTGCATTAGTGTAAGGATGGTTAATGACAAAATGCAGTGATTCACCTTTGTATAAAAGGAGAATGTTCTATAAGTTGCTGGTAGATTTCACTCACCTCAGTGCCTTGTGCATCAAAAGTAACTATCTGTTCCTCATTAACCGTGTTTGTGGTAGTGAAGATGACAGATTTGTCCAGTCCGTTGAGTGTGACAGCCGCCTGAATCTGTCCATCTTTAGACAGGACCCTCCACAGGTCCAGCTTTTCCCGACTTGAAGGCCCTTTCAGCCTCAGAGTCGACACAAACACATAGGAGGGAGGAAGACCTTCGGGAAAAATCTCCCTTAAAACAAATTTAAAACATGTATTAGTCAGACATATCGCAGTATATAATTCTGCAGCATATTGCATAATCAAAACCATCAACTTTATAAAATAATATATGTTTGGAGGCTCTAAAAGGTGATTTAAAACTACAGAATTCCCAATAATTGCATAGTAAACACATGCTAAATCTTTATGATTATCAAAATTAGGCGTAAAACCAACCTTGTGTTTTCAGTAATGTCGGTGCTCTTGTCTAGCAGATACGCTCCCTCTGACGCTAATGAGCCCTGTATCGTCTTCGCTTTCTGATGGATCTTCATGCCCAATATCAGCTCAAAGCCTTTCTCATCACGAGAAGCCACAGGAATACGTGTGGGGCAAACAGATTCTGCAGAGGAACACATTTAACATGGTCATCAAAACATATTACACACACAAATTGCATCATATGGACCAAGGTCTTCAGGATTACTAGAAACTTACAGGCAGGTAATTTTGAATGAATGAGCACATTTGCACAGTGTTAAGATATTTACTTTTAAAAGTAATGCATTACAGTATTGCATTTCTACATAAAGTAACTTACTGCATTAGTTACCTTTTATGGAAAGTAATGCATTACAGTATTGCATTTCTCCATAAGAAAAGTAGCTAATTGCATTACTTAGTTACTTTTTTGGCATTTTTGCCTTTATTATGACAGAACAGATCAGAACTGACAGGAAGCGAAGTGGGAGAGAGATAGGGGGCAGGATTGGGAAAGGTCCTTGAGTCGGGATTTGAATTCGGGACACCCGTAACGCAACGACGCTGTATGGCACGCTGCTTACAAGGCTATCGGCACTTAGTTACTTTTTTATATTTTCTCCATAAGAAAAGTAACTAATTTCGTTACTTAGTTACTTTTTATGAAAAGTAATGGATTACAGTATTGCATTTCTTTATAAAGTATAACTTACTGCATTACTTAGTTACTTTTTATGTAAAGTAATGCGTTACATTACTATTGCATTACTTTTTGTCACCTGGGATGGCCTTGCTTATTTGTTTTTTAATAATACAAGACCAAAATGTTCTATTTTGGCAACTGCAAAGGCTCTTTCACACCAAAAGTGAAATGAACAATCCTCAGGCTGATGGAAATGCCTCTGCCTCTGCACTAACTCCCGATATCTCTAAATACAGGGACAGGAGAGCTGTTAGTGAATACATGGGAAAACAAATTAATTTGCATTACTTATTTGAAAAAGTAACTCAGATATTTTGTTGTAAATTAAAAAAGTAATGCGATACTTTACTAGTTACTTGAAAAAGGTAATCTGATTACATATCTTGCATTACTTGTAATGCGTTACCCCCAACACCGCTTTTGTGTTCCACAGACAAAAGTGTATCATATAATGATGGTAAGTCATAACAGTGTTTTCAGTTTGGGGGGGAACCTACCTACATGAGTACCACTTTTGTACCTTTGACACCTTGCCCCGACTCATTTTGTGCCAAATGACAAGGTGTATGTTTGTAATTAATTTCGGTTGGAGAAACTACACGCCTGCCACTAGTGACAACTGTCTGTCCAAACCAGAGCTGCCAGCTGCATTGGCACTGGGTAAAGCCACATCTGGTTCCTGTTACCACTCCCCCACAGTTCCTCCCTGCCATGGCATCATGCCGCTGGTTTGGCCCACGAGCTTTGTGGCTTTCCCTGTCACTGGGCATGAATGGACTGTGGTGTTTTAGCGGTTCACTGTTCTTTTAAGATCCTGATAGAACTGCACGCCCAGGAGTGGATTGGTAATGTCAAAACCTAGTTTTAATGTGGTAAATGTTTATGGGAAGTCTCACACGCATGCGAATCTCACCCTCACACAGCTTCTGTTCCATAGCATCACGGATACGGTCGATATTGGTGTAGTCCTCCGCATACAGCACGTATTCACCCTCCGGCTTGTTGGCGATGGTCACCAGCTCTGATGTGGTGATCTCCGTCCCGACGCCAACCGCAAACACTTTAATACCTTGTGCTCGTGACTCCACGCTAGCGTCCATAACATCGTCCTGCGACTTTCCATCAGTCACCACCACAGCAATGCGGTTCTTCACTTCACTTCGTTGCGAAGATGCAAAGACGTGGTCCACGGCAAACTTGATGGCACGGCCTGTCTGCGTGTTGCCACCTAAATAGCTGATGTCCTCAATGGCCTTAATGAGATCTTGAGTGGTCTTGTGGAGACCGAGAGGGATCTCCAACCTTGGGGTGTCGCTGTATTGCACTACACCCACCTGCGAGTAGTGCGAACTCACGTCAAAGCCACTGGTGACATTGACTAGCCAGCGCTTGGCTGTTTCAAAGTCGTCACTTCCCACACTCCAGGAGCCGTCCATGATGTAGACCAGGTCATTGACAGCAGTGCTGCAGCCTGCAAAATTAGGACAAGCACGGGGATAGAGCTAAATACCACAGAATGACAAATATCCAGTTCAAAAGTTTACACCCCCCTGCCTTCTCGAGCCTCAGTAAATGTTTTCAACTTTTGTAATAGCTGTGTGTAAGTCACTCAGTTGTTGTCAATGTGAAAATATGGATCTCAAAATCATACAATCAATGTTTGAAAAGGTCCAAATATGCAGAAGATGCTGGAAAACCAAAGAATTCACAGGACCTGGAGGATTTTTTCTGAAGAACAGCAGGCAGTTGAACTGCTTAAGACAATCAAAGGACTAATCAATGACTATCACAAAACATAAAAGCAATCGTGGATCATCCAATAACGACACACAGTATTAAGATTCAAGGGTATGTAAACTTTTGAATAGAGTCATTTTTATTAATTAAGTTATTTTGTCTTGTAGAGTATATATAAACATCTGTTATGTGAAATAGCTTACTCAGGACAGTACTACATAAAACAAAAATTGCATGCAATTTTCATGATCCCTCTTGGTTTTTTGCATATTCTGCAAGAGGTATATAAACTTATGAGCAAAACTGGATCTACCTTTTGGAGCATCCTTTATGGTTTTGGAACACATCTATAATTACTTAAAATACTGCCTATTTTGGCACCTCACTCACTTTTGAAAACCTTAAAGTCATCATGAAACCAAAATTGCAATCGACTCTCCTCTATTGTGATGTATATTTGAGTGAAACTGCTTCTTGAACAAGAAAAACTGGAGTGGAGGGAATATTGCCCAGCCCTCGCTCCGATGCACACAATATCACTGAAGAGATGTAGGTGTGAGGGGGAAGATAATGTTTTTGATTAGAGATTATGATGTGCATGGATAAAAAAATTGTTAATTCAATATTCTGTTTAAAAATATAAATTGTCCATTAAGATTTCATAGTTGATTTTCACACGTCAAATAAAAAAGGGATAAGAAACTTGCAATACCCGCTCGAATATCATCGTCCTCTGCGGCGTGTGAGTACACCAGGAACAGCAGTGCTGGAAAAGACTTCAGAATCCACGACATTCCCAATCAAAGTTCCAGTCCTTTCCCTAAAACGTCAATCTTCAGATCCCTGTTAAATGAAGAACATTGAAATGTGTTAATTTTGGATGCAGAGCAACACTGCAATCTATAATTATTCTAAACAGTTAAGAATCAGTTTGCTTACATAATTACTTAAAGATGACTGTTTCATTTGATTATACCTCTGACGTTACACACTCACTTAAGCTAATCAGATCAGTGCACAGTTGTCCACAGGGGTGTTGAGATGGTTTCGCAGAAACAATCAAGTAATTACTTCTGAAATTAAGCGTTTCATGCAGAATAATGGAAAGGCCTATTGCATTGCATCATTATATTAGGAGACGTTTGTCCCATGTTCCTAAAGCCAACCTAGCTACATTCCGTAACTAATGACTTCTGTATGATGTAGAAAAAGAATCTTGAAAAAAAAAATCTAGTATAATATTTGAGTGCAGCAACCATCTAGCAATGCAACATCTTGCTGGTCACTTTTGCACCACTCATATTTTATTAAAAATGTTTAAATTTAAACCAAAACCCTACCCAAACTTTTACATTCCTCTATAAACTCCTGCAAGATTTATACGTCAACCAGACGCACCCTAAATAATATGCATAAATGTATATAAATAAAACAACATGTGTCAGGCTATTTTGCTAGGGTTTCATTGGCCAAGCAACAGGCCCTCTATAACTTTACAGACTACGACAATGCCCTTTTATTCAATCATATAAAAGTCTCCTTGGTAAGAGGGCTGTTTTGCTTGGTACCAAACGACATGTGGTCTTATTTTCTCGCTTTGCTTCAGTGATGTCTACAAGCTCTCATTTAGCATAAAACACTGCCCAACAGACCACAGGCTGCAGTGAAGAAAATAACAGTGTAAGCAAAAAAAGCTGGTGAACACAACATGGAAATAAACATGGCATGCGGCCGTGTACAGGATTACGAGAAAATACCCAACATTACACGCAAACATGTACTTACAGAAAACACTTTTTGCAGTGCATCATTCATCAATGCCTAAAAATTTCATAAACCATGTTTATTTAGCTTTAATAATTTTGTGCAAAAAGTACCATAGTGTAAAGAGTACAACATGGCATGTTGGGATTAGATTTAATTGCATGTTAGAATATGTCAAACAGCCAGTCTTTCAAAACACACATTGCACAAAATGTTTGTCTACTTTACAAGGGTTTTTCTGAGGTAAAGCACGCTTGACCGGGTGATGGCATTCCTGAATTTTGGCACTTGAGTGTGATCACAAATGATATATTGATATCATGCAACATTTCAACAAAAGTTAATATTGCGTGAGCTACATTTTAGACTCAATACTCTCTGTTTCTTTCTGTTGCGCCAATGAAAATAGTTCCAAACAAAGCCGGAGCAGAACATTTGTGCATCTCAGAGCAGCACTGCGGTGTTTCTTTCCTGAATTAATCTGTTTTTGAACAAATCATTTGAGTCAATGATTCAATGATCCGTTCATAAATACAGAGCATGTCCAAATACTCACACTTGCAGTCTTGGCCACTTGAGAGCATGTGCACGCCACAGGAAGTAAGTGCACTAGACTGTGCCAGGTCTTAAAACACAAAGCGCAGTGCCCTTAATGCACACTACATACTGCTCCGGAGCATTGGCTATCCCATCATGCATCATGTTCTGGAAATAAATCGTGAGACTTTTCGCTGTGATCCCATGAGAGGTTGTGGAAACCTTTCCAGTGTAAGTTAAATATTAATAATAATTAGATATTACATGTAATTTGGTAGTAAAACAAAGTGTTGCACATTTTATTGGTGCAAAGATTTGCAACTGCTTTTTGTCACTTAATTAGATGTACCACGATTAGTATATCGTGTTATCTGTTATAGGGGCTACTGAACAGACATTTAAATGTTTGTTTTAAGTGTGTCTCATCAGGTAATGAAAAGTTCTACACATCCCTGTGGTCTTCATGCTCACTTGAACACTTGGACCAAATACATGAAATGCATCATGTAAAAAGACAAGTGGTCAAGCGCAAAGACGCAAGTGTGTGTATTTGGACACGCCCACAGTCACCTGCTGCTTCATTTCTAAATAAATCAGCCATTGTGAAGGAATCATTTCTATGAATGATTCAATGAATCACTCATGAAGACAGGAACTTACCTACTGGCGGTTTTAATGTCATATATATTTATCAGCAAAATATTAATTACTGTTATCAAAAATTCCACAAAATATCGAGATATCATCTTTTGTCAATATTGCACATCCCTAATCAATAGTCAAGAATCACAAAAAACACTCAGACGATAGTATGTTCACTTCTACCTTTATTCCTAGTATGATAGAGACTTTGACACAAGCTGTTGAGGACATTTGTCTGGGCATGAGAACGTTTTGTTTGACTGTGGGTTTAATAGCAACAAACATGATGACCCAACAAGCAAAACACAAGACATTCAAAGACACTGAGCATGTGAGGAATGTCAATGCTAAATCTGCCAAATATGTGCTTTTGTGGCAAAATTGTACTGGATTGAAGATTAAATAAAAAAGAAACCAGCAGAAGTCAAGATCTCAAAGTTGACGTTTTAGTGGGAGTTGATGTTCTGTACTGCGTAAAACCTGCACTTAATAGTCAAGAATCCAGCCCCCCTAATCTCAAATTGCCCATCGTTAGTATGATTAATACCACCCCTACCCCCAGTATGTTAGAGACACTGACACTAAGCATTGAGGACCTTTCTCAGGGCATAGGAAATTTTAGCTTGACCCAGTGGGGTACATGACAAGCAAAACATGAGACATCCAAAGACACTTCGTGAGCAGGAAGGAAGATACTTCATGTGAGGAATGTTAAAGCTAAATCTGCCAAAAACGTGCTTTCATGGCACGTCTTTAATGGGTTTAGGATTAAACAAAAAAGAAACCAGCAAAGTTGAGGTTTCAGTGGGAGTTGAGGTACTGTGTAAAACCTGCGATCAGTAGTCAAGAATCAAGCGTTCAACAAGTTCCCAAAGTTCCTTGGGTCTGACTATTAAACATGTTTTGGGTCTTCTCAAACGCCCTCGGTTTGTGCTAATGTTCAGTCCATCAATTCCAAAACTCAACAAAAACAGCTACCAGATTCACATTCGAATTAATCTGAGCTCTAATTTCCTGCAAACAGCATCAGTGAGCTAAACTGATTTTAAAACAAAACAAATTTGCCCATTGGCCTCTGACCATCATGGCCTCCTAATCATCCTCATACACTAAACATCACACAAAACAATAAGCTGGTGTGTGGTGGGCGTTCTGGCGCAATATGGCTGCCGTCGCATCATCCAGGTGGATGCTGCACACTGGTGGTGGTTGAGGAGATGCCCCTCCTTTCATGTAAAGTGCTTTGAGTACTCAGAAAAGCGCTATATACATGTAACGAATTATAAACAGTGCATCTGGACTGGTTGACTGATTGGATAAAGAGCATGTTTCCGTGTGGTTTGCATCACGCTCTCCTGAGTCCACTAACGAGTGCCCTCATCAGTGAGGCCGTGTGAGTGTGCCACAGATTGGCCGGTCCTGGTGTTTGCCTGCACCAGATGTGCTGCGCTATAACACAGCCTTTCATGTTGTTCACTGTGGAAGAGGCTGTTTCTACAAGATTGCTTCAATAAGACAGATGCAACATCGCTTTGACAAGGGTGTATGCTAGGAGTCTATCCCAAACCTCGCTCTATTTATACTTTGAGTTGGGATGTCTAGAAATGCACATCTTAAAACACAATATTTTACTTTATTATTTTATCGGTAAGCTAAGAAAGGAAATCCTTAATTGAGATTGCTTTACTAATTTAAATTGAGACCTTTGCATAGGTCTTCATTTTCTCATATTCCTTTTGCAAAATATATATATATATATACATATGTATATCTGATTTGTATATTGAGATGATGTAAAGCACATTGGTCAACATGTGTTGTTTTAATTGTGCTATATAAATAAAATTGACATTGACATATATACATATATGACACATATGTGCTGTCAAACAATTAATTGCATACAAAATAAAAGTTTTTGTTTGCATAATATATGTGTGTGTTCAGTGTATATTTATTATTTATATATAGATACACACACATACAGTATATATTTTGAAAATATTTAAATGTATTTACATGTCTATATTTATATTCATATAATTTATATTATAAATAAATATATTTAATATATAAACATAACATATTTTTCTGAAATATATACATGCATGTGTGTGTATTTATATACACATAATAAATATACCCAGCACACACACACTTTTATTTTGGATACGATTTATCGCGATTAATCGTTTGACAGCACTATATATGACTAAATACTTTTTTTCCCCACTGTATATATATATATATATATATATATATATATATATACACACATATAATTTTATGATTTTATGAACAAAATTTCTCAAGACCAAGGCCAAAATGTACTATTCTTAATATTGTTTTCATAAAAATTTATTGGTGTACTCAGTTAAAGGGATAGTTCACCCCAAAACATAAAAATGTTCTCTTCATTTACTCATGCTGTTCCAAACCTGTATGACTTTCTATTTTATGTTGAAAAGGAGATATTTTGAGAAATGGCTTTATCTATCTATCTATCTATCTATCTATCCATACAATGGAAATTAATGGTAACCAAAGTTTTGGTAAATGTTCGTGTTCTGCGGGTTTAGCGAGACATGAGGAGGAGTAAATAATGACATGAATTTTAATTTCTTGGTGGACATTTCCTGTAACCATTGTCTAATACGTTACCTATGTTAATTTGTATTCATGTTTTATATTATTAATAATGTTGTCCTATTTTAAGAGAAACATCTGAAATTAAGCTAATACTTTAATAAAACCAAACTGAGAACTTTGGGGTTCTGAAAGAGCAATTAAATCCTCCGGGCTGTACTCAGGGATAATATCAGATGTTCACAGTCTGTGTGGCCATCAAGCAGCTCCTGATCAATGAAGTGCATTGATGTATCAGACAGATTAAATGCTGTCAGGCTCTCTGCTTATTTATGTTCTGTGTGACTGAGCCGGTCCCGATCCAGCTAGGAAGGTATGCTCTACTCTACTGAGCATGGCCAGTGCAATTTTTAGCAAGCAATAAACAAACCGCTTGACCGTAAACTCACTTACCCCAGGGATTACCGCAAACGTATGAACTCAGCTGCTTGCGTGCATCCCTGGCTGGCATCTAAGGACAAAATCCGGGTAGATATTCCCATTTCAAAAGACTGTCAGAAGCCCCTTAAAGCAGGCCATTCAACCTCAACTCCACAACATATAGGAGGGAAGCCACACAAGTGCATCACTAACATACCTTCTCCCTTCATCAACAGCACTGCACCAGCATTCAGTGAAGCTAGAAAGTCATCAAACTGATAGAACAAACAGTGTTGACAATGCAAATTCTTCTAAACGAGAAGCATATTTCAGTAGCAGTATGCATATATGAATAATAGCCTTTCTGCTCTGTGTTTCAGCTATAGTTGCATAGTGACAAGAATGCAGAAATAAATGCAGGAATATGTAGGCTTCGGTCAGAAGAGGTTTTAGACATTTTTACTCAGAATATACAAGAAAAGCAACTAAAATAGGTCGAGCTATGTTAAATTGCAGATTTTGCACTCTTCGTAAGTACAGGTTTGGTCCCTCCATAAGAATGCACTGCTCTCTGTGCTCTCTTACTTTACAAAACCTGTTCACTGTTTCTGCTCTTTTATTATTGGAACATGCATTTGATTACACAACAATAATAATAATAATAATAATGCAAGACAAAAGACAGCAATGTTGTGTTGAGGATCTGATCATAATGGATTACCTGCCCTATAGAGGGCGTCTTCTTTGTGTCACTGAATATTTTACACATAATATAACTTCATAATAAGTAGATTTTAAATACAGACCTGTAATTAATCAGTAGTATAGTTTTATATCAATTCAGATAAGTGTATATGAGATTAAACACAGTGATCATACATCTCAGCACTTTAAATTAGCATTAATAAAACAAAACAAAAAAAAAAGTTTTCTGATTAAATGTTAAATAAATTATTAGTTTTAACCAACACAGAGATAAAAATGCATGCAATAATTATTTATGTTGGCTCTTACCTCCTGTTTTAAAATTGCCTCCTGAAAAATTAATGGCTTGATTTGAAAATATGAGTTGATAAATCATTACATGACTCTGTGTGTCCACTGGAGGAGCCATAGCGCGAGTCACCGCCGACTCCTTATACAGACAGGCCTGGTGACGTCAGAGAGAGAGACACGCCCCCTAATAACCCTGAGCCAAAAACGTGCATCCATGACTTTCTTGCACTGTTATTATTGTTGCTGTGTGTCCAAATGCATACACGTTTTCTCCATATTGCAGCTAAATTGTATTTTTACATGACTGTGAATAGACAAATCTACACTAATGCAGAATAAATGAGGTAAGAATGCAGATTTTCACAGCATCAATACAACTGAAAGGACATGAAAGGGAAATGTTGGGACTGTATTTGCTATGCTGAACCTCACCCGCATCGCCCTCGGTTTTAAAAAGACAGCTTCCACACTCTTTTTGCATTCACTATCCACCACAAATCCCAAATTATCCTATTTGTGATCAAATGTGCCACTACAAATATCAGTCTGTGCCATTTGACTGAGGACAGTAATAGCTCTACTGCATTAACATGGCGCGTGGGCTGACGGGACTGATGAGTTAATTATTCATGTACGGATTTAAATATGCTGACACTCTCATTAAAATGCTCTGCTGTTCGGTAGCTAATCAAAATGAGAATGAGGATAAAGCTAAGTCTCTTTATCTGTAAGTGACCAGCAGTGCCCCGGACCATCCAGACGGCATTGCTTTAGTCAGGAGCACCCACTCAGGTGAGCTGAAGCTGAAACACCTGCCTCAACAGAGTGCAAGCACAGTGCTTTACTGCCATCTACAGACACGATCAGGATCTGCTGCATGTGTGTTTATGATGCAAATTAATATTAATGCAGTGAAGAGATATTAACGATCACTTAATGATCATTTAATCATCACGCAGAAAGCATTTACAGTATATTTCATTCATCTTCCCTGCCTCATTTATATTAAAGAACTCTTCTTCTTCTTAAAAAAAAATACAAATAAACAGGAATCAGGGGTAAAAAATGCGACAAACAGCAAACCGGATGTCATTCATCATTTCAGATGGAGAGTCAAATGTATGAGCTTAGGATGCAATGAAATTTTAACTTGGGCGAGTAAAACATTCTGAACAACATGCTCAGAGATGGGCGCATTCGAAACTCTGCTTTTTGAACCTTTGCGAACCATGTGTTTCGAACCATTGACTCGGAGCGCGTATGTATCAAAACGCCGAGTCACGTGATTTCACTAAACGATGCTTCACTCTGAAATTCGAGAAACTTTTCAAAATTTCATTTGTTCGCCGGTACTGAACCCATGTGGTTTCTACCTGATCACAGATCAGTTTAATCAATTTGTAGACATTTTAATGACTCATTTGTATAATAAATAGTCAAATTTGCAGTTAGTTAGTCTCATATTGGCCTGATTAACCAAGCTCTCAATGAAACAAACAAAACAAGCCCTACAATTTAATGAAATAGCATATATTATACAGACACTTCACACATCTAATGGTTTAAGATGATCCCAGCAGGCACCGTAACGTCAGGTTGACGTTGGACATGACGTCAGACAAATGTTGCATTTTGGTTGAAAATGAAAATCAGGTTGACGTCAATATTTGACGTCAACTTGACGTTGACTTAACATCGAATTTTGGTTACACAACCTAAAAACAACAAAATATCAACGTCAGCTGACGTAGGTATTGGCCCTCTACACTGCTCAAAACTCGCGTTTGAATCGTCAGTGGCAAATCCTTTAAATATAAAAATCGTACTTACAATCTGTGAGTCAGAACTGCCGGCATTATAGGCTACTCTCGCAGGATCAGGAAACAGTCCTCCATAAAATGTGCTGCACACATCTGAATATTTGGGTTGAAGTGTTCTGGAACAGTGTTGTAAATACAACTTAACCACTGATTTCTAGTCATGTCCTCTTTTGGAAGACCAAACAAAGTAGTTTCGCTTTCACAACGAAACACACGGCATCTTTGGTCACCCGAGTCGCAACCACAATTTAACCAAATATCAACGTCTTATGACGTTGTGTGCCTGCTGGGATCTGTGTGCATTTAATAGATTACACACAATAGATCAAACATTTGCAATTGGTTTGTAAAAGGTGTTTTTATGCATACTTGCATTTCTATAGTTTTCTATTGCATTTCCACCGTTTTGACCAGCAGGCGTCACCAGCGCTTCGAAACATTTAATCATTTTGCGAAGCAGTTGGTTCAATTGATTCAAAGTATCGTTCAAAGCTTCGTTTCTCTCCTCGAGCGATGCCACCGTGTAATCGGATGTGACAGATTTAAACCAAACTATGAATGCGAAGTGAAATCTATCCAAAAAAGTAACTATCAATAGTTTGTGTCTCACTTTAATTAATTAATGATTATTTGCGGCTTCATGAACGCATTAATTAGGCTTATAGTTATAACTTATAAGGGGCCGATGTTGCAGACGGTGAAGTAATGGCGATAACATTGTAACTTAACTTGTCTCTCAGTGTGTAAAGTTGTGCACTTGTGCAAATGTTTAGTAACAAAGAAAAAGTCATAATTGACAGATGTGTTTTGTTTAATTTTTGGAATATGCAAACACATTCTTGGAAGTTAAAAGCACATATCGATTGTTGTTATTGTGCTTTTAGAGCTGCTCTCCCGCACTAATGTTATCCCTTACAATCCAGGTCAGAGTTGAAGAATGTGTTTCAGAAGCCTCTCCATGAAGAGAATCAAGAAGATGTCGCTGGGTGACGCAGAAGGCCGATGGAAAAAGAAACATTAATGAACATTAAAATGCACACAGATAATAAGATTGGTGTATGGTTCTGTCTCAGAGATCCGTCTGATTATCTGTGCTCTGTCTGGATGCCGTTAGTGTGGCGAGGGAAGAAGAGGGTTAATTATGCATTAAGTGGAAATTAAAGTCATGTTGTTGTTGTTGTTTTGTACTGGTGGAGTCATAGGCTAATATGTTTGGTACATCTACTGTAATGTAACTTTTACAGTTAGTTTATGTATGAGCTGAATGTGCTTAAAGGTTCCCACTCTTTTAACCAATGCATTTGCATGACTTTTTCCAGTCGTTCTTGACTTACTGGATGATTTTTAAAAATATTTTACTCATAATGTTTACTCATTAAAATATTTTAGAGAAATATAGGCTATATTATAAAAAAAAAAATGCCCATGCAGTTTGAAGATTTGATTAATTTAGGGGGGTGAATTAAAATAAGAAATATCTAGATTTTACATTGTTTTCGTTTATTTCACTGCTTCATTTGTCTTAATTCAAATAATTTAAAGTTCATATAAATTCTACATATACATTCATATTTGGAATGACATAGATATGACAGTTTTAACATGAACTTCCACATCTTTCTTAGGCAGGAGTTTTTTACAATAGTAAATGTTGCCACTAGAGGGCTGCAAAGTAATAAAGGTTGTCTCTGTTTTTTTTAGATTTTGGCTGCAGGGTGATTTCTGTCCTGAATCTTGACAGTAAACCAGGAGTAATTTTGGGCTGACAGCTGACATTGATTCTGACTTGGTACATTTGATGCTGTGTTAAGAGCAGCACTGTCACTAGTTTGCTTTACCTTTCTGTTGTTCATTGTCTCTTTATACACAAATTGTGTTAGAGGGATTCAGGATTCAATAGGAGGCTCTTTACTGAAAGTATCAAGTGAAGTAAACAACCCATTATTAGCTGCTGTTGTGTGAGATGACACGATTACACCGACATGTGCTGAAGCTGCATTCATAGAGCTACTGAGAACATGAAATCTGTCGGATTAAATAGTTGCATCCTCTAGGTGGCATATTTCATCCGCAGCAGATATTCTTCTGTGAGCTGTGCTACCAGATTTTTTTCAACTGCTTTCACACTAAATCTTTACGTGTCACACAGTTTCTGAAAGCTGACACTCAAACAGCAGAAGCACACACCAAATCTGCAAAAACATACACTAATACTCAGCCTTTGACTCGGTTTTCAATTTCATAAAACACTTTTTGCAACAGGAATTAATATTATGGCAAAGGTGTTTGCAAATGTTTGCTTTTTAGATGGATGGATGGATGGCTAGATAGATAGATAGATAGATAGATAGATAGATAGATAGATATCACTGTTGCCATAGAGAGAGGCCTTCATGAAATGCTCTGCAGTTCTTGTGTTACACCAGCAGGTGGCGCCAGTGCTCTTCTGTTTGTAAATGCACTGTTAGCTGAAGTGCTGTGACTCTTCCATACAGCATCATTTCATTCATTACATGTGAGTTCTGTGATCGGATCACCATTGAAAGTATCTGGCATGCAGTTCAATTGAGAAGATTTTTTATTCTTCTTCTCTGATTTTACATTATACATCAGTTTTATACAAAACATATTGTTAATTGTGTAAAAACAACAGCGACATGCTATGGCATAGTTACCCTAGTGAAAAATGAATATACTAAAATGTATTTGAAATACGTTTATTTCGTGCTAAGTATACTACAAATACATTTAAATATTACGTACTTAATAAAAATACCTTGCAATTGTACTTTTACTTAAATGGTATACTTAAAGTCTGCTAAATTGGAACAACTAATTTTGTGCTTAATGCACTTTAATTGTGCGGAAGTAGAGCCAACTAAAGAAGTATACTGACATATATTTAATTGTGCTAAAGTGGAACTATTGCAAGTATACTTCAGGTACACTTTAAATAGCTTGCATTTAAAGACCAATATTATTCAAAGATCATATAATCCTCATCAATAGTGACATTAAAACACATGTTAGGTTTAATATTAAGAAATGTGCAATGTGCACAAGTAGTACTCCAAATAAAGTTTAATTATAATTTTATATCAGTAATTCTTGAGTGATATGTCAGTAAATATGCAAATAAATTTGAACTATACTTAGTATGAAATAAATGTATTTTAAAATATATTAATTTTTGACTAGGGCACACCATCATCATGCATGAATGATTTTCTGAACTTTCTGATTATGGCTAACATGAAATAAGATTCATTCTCCCTGTTTATAATTTTGTTGAATGATGAAAAGAAATCATAAGAGTAAAATGTCACGTATGTAAGTATTTAGAGTGTTTTGATGGGGTGAGTGAGTTGTGTGTCTCCCTTTAACCCAGACTAATGCTCTTCCACATGATCAGTAGTATTTGCATGAGAACAGCGAAAGTGAAAGTGAGCTCCAATCTCTGCCTTTCATTCAGAATCCTCTGAAATTGCACCCTGCGTTAGATCTCCATTACGTTTTGAACTTGACGATACTGAATTCATCTCATCTTAATTAGGGGTTTTAACAGGAAAATCGTATTGAGGAAGGCATCCTCCATCGCCATGACAACCGCTATATCAGCATCACTGTGATTGCCAATGAAGACGTGATGTTTCTGCACAGGACTCGTGTGTTACTGTTCACTGCTCACAGACAGACTGCATCTGCATTATGTAGATGGTTTATGGAACGGTTTATACGCTTGACACGTAAGATGCTTCACATGTTCGGTCTAACAGTCGGTGATGATTAAATCAAGGCTGAAGCTTCTGTCATTGGGAAAGAGCTAGAGTGAGGTCCAGATGATGCATATCCTCATCATCCAGTCTTTGCTTGTTTTCAGAGAGACTGATCCAGGGTCAGTGCATCAGAAGCTCATTTACTGTACAGCACAGGCTAAAGCATCATTGATCTGGAGAGAACTAGGCCTGAATCCTCAAGTGTTCTGACTGCTCTCATTATGCTTTTTCACATATTCTCTGAGTACATTATGCATTTTATTATCCTATGTTGCACTTACAGTAAAAACGGTGTCGTTTGTGTCCCTGTAACTGAATGCTGATATAGGCTATTTAAGGGGATACAAAACATGTTTCCTTTCACTTGATAGATTTGACCCTGTTTTGTCACTTTAGTATCATTGAGACAGTATTGCAGTTTTTATTAATAATTTAAATTGTTACTTTTTTATATATTTTCCAATTGCATTTAAATTTTTAGTCATTTTAAAAGTTTTAGTTTTTGTCTCTTTTTTTATAAAATTGTATTATTATTATTTTTTTCAGTTAAAATTTATTTTATTTCAAACAAAGAAAATGTTTCTTTATGAATTTAGTTTACTTAATAAACCTGGTGCTATCCTCAAGAATTTTTAAAGTAAAACATGAATTTATATTTTTAGCTCAGTGTCCTACATCTGAATACTGAAGAATATATTTCTTGGATGGCAATGCTAAGTTAAAAATGCTTTCTAACATCTTTTCTGAAATGTGTCACAAGACCTCTGCTTTCTGTTGCATTCGTTGGCACATTTAATACACTGAAAAAGAAATTGATGAAGAAGCAGTTTTCACATGATCCTTCAGAAATCATTCTAATATGCTGATTTGCTGCTCAAGAAACATTTCTGATTATTATCAATGTTGAAAACAGTCGTGCTGCACAATATATTTGTGGAAACTGTGATACATTTTATTTTTCAGGATTCACAGATGAATAGAAAGTTCAAAAGAACAGCATTTTTTAAATAGAAATCTTTTGTAACATTATAAATGTATTTACTGTCACTTTTGATCAATTTAATGCATCCTTGATGAATAATATTGACTTAAAAAACCTGACCCCGAACATTTGAATGGTAGTGTTGTTATAATAATATTATATGCTTATGCCCTTTTTATTTTTGATTTAATTATAGTATTATCCATTTTTCTGTATAAGTATTAAAGATTCTACTTTAATTCTGACCTGTTTCTGTATCATGATGGGCTTTCATCTGCAGCATGAAGACTGATGAGGTGGTTCCTCTTTGACCCCAATCACATGTTACATGGTGAGCACAATCATCTGACACGTGACACACGCAGGGCTGCCAGTTCATGGGACAGGAAAGTGATTTATATCACTTTAAGCACCCCCACCCATATACACTCTACAACATATTCATTAGGCCTCGCTGTGAAGCAGTTTATGAATTATGAAATAGTTAGCTATGAATAAAGCACTTTCATAATGTGGTGTTTTGTTGTTTAAAACGAAGTACCTGTGCCTTTTGACAAAGAGCAAACTTGTAACGTGTTGCCTCTATTAGAAGCTTTAAGACTTGATGGTGTTGCCAGTGTAAAATGCCTGACTCAGTTGAATGATTCTAACTTTCTGCATCCTGGGATATGATATATATATTTCGGTTTCACTGCTTTTGACTACAATGAAAACATCATTACTGTCATCATAGCACATGAATCATCACAGCTGCTATTTAGCGACTGGTGCTCACATTGCTGGGAACGAAAGAAAATGATAGATTGCTTACAGTGGAAGCAGTGGAAATGCTTTTAAATGGAGATTTAGAGTCATCTCAAAATGCTTTTGCTTCAAAGTGTTTGCATCAGCCGTTTCTGTACAGTTTCTCCATTCCGTATGACACGTCATATGCCTAAGCTGTCAGATTTATACAGAAATGATTGCTGGATCCTAGTGCAGCTGTTGTGTAAGCCACTAAAACAGCCTGTTAGATTCGGGAATCTGAAACCCTGCATCGCCAGTGTGTGTTGAGCTCTGATTAGGTGTTACATGTAGATCTGAGCTCTTTGTTCCACCAAAAAGCATTGTGGTATTCACTTTTTTTCCCATTAGTACACTGTGGGGTAAGTTTTATTTCAGTTTATTTTACTCTTTAATTTATTATTATTTTTATTATTATTATTTACAGACAGCAAGTGAATTTATACTACTAATACTTTTTTACTACTAATATTTTTCTTACTTTAAAAAAAATTTAATATAAAAATAATATATTTCTATAACTAATGAAATATGGTTATTAAATAACACAAATGCAAAAATGGGGATATTGAAGTGACAAGGCACTGGAAAATTTGATACTCATACATAGGCATGATTTAGTGATTTACCGTACGTACAAAATCAATTTCAGGCATTTAGATCTTAGATCTTGTTTTTTAATTGTTTATTTGGGAGTCACACTTGTGTTGTTTGCAGTCAAAATTTACTGGAGGCCATAATCGTGTAATAATTTTATTTTTGTGAAATGAATATACTATATTTCATCTCAATAATGTTTTTTCTTTAATATTTTGCATTTTGTCTCTAATAAATATTCATAGCTAAATTATGGACTATTTTCTGTATAAAATGTAAAAATAAATTATTGTATATAATTTTTCAATGAATGCAGTACTTAAGTTAAAAATAGAGCAAAAGTGTTTAAAATCCATTGAATTGAGGCAGATTTGTTCTACCTTGTGGAGAAAAAAAATAAAGAAAATCATCTGTAATACCATGGTGTAGCCATTAGATGCCAGTATAGCCATATATATTCAGTGCTGTGTATTCCTTAGTTACTGAGCAGTGTTTTCAGGCATAATTGCTTAAGTTTTGTCACCCCTTCATTGCTGTGCACTTTTTTTCCTGCATTGTGGCTAATTTGTAGATTCTACACACAAAAACATCTCTGTATTTTGACCGGGAACAACACAAGTGTGACTATTTTTTTAATGACCATTTAGTTTTCTACAGATTTTTTTTTTTTAGTTTTTTCCAGATTTCTACAAAGCCCCCTCCTTTGACAAGCGCAGTCTGCTCTGATTGGCCAGCTGACCCAGTGCATTGTGATTGGCCGAACACCGCAAGCACTCGTCGGAAATGTAACGCCCCTTACCATAATCGCTTCAGCTTTCAAAGTAAATGTCAAAACAGTTAATAATGTCGTTAGTTTTACCATCAGTTCAAGCCCGAAAAGGCAACAGAGTCGCGTGACAGACACAGTAATGATGCAGTACACAAGCCGCGGTTAAGACAGCTGACACCACTTTGATGTGACGCTGTCTCTCTCTCTCT
>NW_015643188.1:393150-401245 GCF_001515625.1 Sinocyclocheilus rhinocerous | reverse complement strand
GTCTCCCTGACATGGCTGCATCAACACTACTGCTGTTTCTGAAACCACGCCTTCTTTCTTTGCCGTGCACATTTGGGCGGCATTATGCTAATATTTCCACACAGTGACCTAGATATGTGGGGGCGTGTTAGAACGAGGCGTTTTAGGTAGGTGTGGCTGACTCTTAAGTTTTATAAAGAACATCTCTTTGGATTTGAGACTTTAGTCTTTGCAACTTTACAGATCTTCTGTAATTGAAATCGCATCATATGACCCCTTTAAAGAAAACAAACTTTTGAGTGATAATGCAAGTGTATTATACTTTCATTACTGAGTGAGTCATTAAATTTATGACTATACTGGGGTTTCTTTCAGTGTGTTGAATACCTTCCACATGTGGGAGATAAATTAGCAGCCACAGGTTGTAGGACAGGTTGTTTTCTTTCCCTGTGGAGGTGGATTGGAAATAGATTTCTGTTTCCACTAATGGCTTTTTGGGTGTTACTTGTGGCAGCAGTGCGCTGCGTCAGCTTCTCTGCATGCCGTCACAATATTCCATATCCCTGAGGAGCCTGAGTCAGCTTTCTAGAATGTCCGCCACATTCCCTTATGACAACAGATGCATGTGTGCAATTATATTGGTGGGCTATTAGAACACTTTCTGTTGCTTTGTTTGTTTAGTGCCCTAAACAAGAATTATACTAGATCATTGTGGCTGGTAGTAGGTTCATTGTATTATATGTGTATGTAAAAACAAATAATGATGCCATACAAAGTTCATTACCATTTGTTATCATAAAGCAGCAGTAATGATGTTGTCCTGACCATTATATTTATTCAGAGGCTTCTCTATCATTGTGTAATGTGTTTCCTCTCATAAGGGATGTCCTGGTCAATAACCAGTCTGTTAATGGAACCATGTTCAAACATTCATCGAAACATTGCTTTTCCTTAGACTGGGCTTCTTTTAGTGCTGATTTCTCCCCGTTACACATCTGTGCTTCTATGTTAATTTCATTCAAATTAGATTACAGAACACACTATGAATCAGTTATTTATTTTCTGCAAATTTAGAGAATCCCAGTTCTGTGTTTGTAAGCATATGGCATGAATTTCATAATGGAGAAGATGTGACTGTATTACAGTGAAGGGATGCAGAAATAACCATTATTTCCCTTTTAGCCACAGCAGAGCAACAGCTGATTTACTTAAAAGTTAATAACGTTACTTATTCAGCAAACATTAATCTCTTGAAGGAATTTTTTTGTTTTTTTTTTTGTTTGTTTTTTGTGTGAAAGAGTTAGGATTGAGTCTATTAACAGGACTGAGTGTTCACAGACAACATGGGTCCCAGCATTGTTGTGTATTTCGAGAAGAAGAGGGGGCCCAGCACCGAACCCTGTGGTATCCCACAATTACTTAGGGGAGGGGACACAGTTCCCCTCCCCTAAAGGATCTTCCTGTGATGTAGGACTCAAACCTTGTGAGGCCCAGTGTGGAGAGGTTTAATCTAGTGGTTATGTGGAAGGATGCAGATTGACAGGGCTGATGATGTAGAGACACCTCTCACAATAGGCTGGGCTTCAGTCACATTTCTGCTGAGATGATTTCCACTGAGTAAAAGCTTTTGAAACCTGACTGAGTGTTGTCTTGCTGGTTGATCTGTGAGAAGAATGCAAAGTTCTGACTGCAAATAACTCACACAAGTGTTGATGTTATGAAGAAGAGGAGAGACATTGATCTGTAATTTTCTGTGAATATATGGCTTACCATTGGTTACTTTTACCCAAGCCTGCTTGACTGTGGTGGTGAAAGTGCCAGTGATGTGTTGATGATGTGTGTAAGGGCAGGTAGGAGTCTGGAAGAAATGGCTTGAAAGGAATAGGGTCAAGGGGGCAGGTGATAACATGGCTGGAGAGAAGACAATTAGAGACCTCATCCTCAGGGAGTGAAAAGTTTCATGTGGGTGGTCGGTGTTTGTGAGACTGTGGGGCTGAGAATTGACCGTTTATGGATGTTGTCTGTGAAAAAGTGGTCATTAGCTGTCATAGAGAGGGTGGAGGAGGACAGAGATGAATGTCTTCTACATTTTATGAGTGTCTGAAGTGCTGTTGCTCTTGTGATAGTTGATGCTTTTGCAGTGGGGACCTTTGCAAAAAAAGAAGAGAGCAGTTGATACCTGCTCAGGATAGCAGGATGTTTTAACGAGCAGCAACCTTTTTGTATGGTTTGATGTCAGGGGTTAGAGGGTGACCTGAATGAGAGGACAGATGTTGTCTAGACAGCATGTTAAAGTGGAGCACATTGTCTGTAGCATTACTTGCAACAAGAAAGTTGAAGTAAGAGAGGGAAGAGTGACTGAGAAATAGTGCTGTATCTGCTGATTTGATGTTTAAGAAAATGTCAAGCCTTGGTTTTTCTTTGAGTAATGTAATTTTGTGACATTTTGCAGTTTTACTTTAATACTCATTTATCATCAGCTTGGTTCCAGGTTCCCATCTCAGCATTAGCTGGTAGCTTATGTGAAGGCCTCGTTCAAAGGTTACATTTTTGCATTTCTTGCATTGGCAGTGTGGAATAACACAGTGCTCTGACTGCAGAGGGGGTTTTAGCAAACCAGCTGGACATATGAAAGAATACAGTAATACAGAATACAGTAAGGAATACTGACTACAGTACCTATAGACTCCTACATTTTTATGTTTATTTTAATTTTTGGTTCTATTTTGGCAGGACATTATGGGCAGAGAAAATATCACAAACTCTCCCACATGCACATGAAAGTGCAATATGTCAGAAACTTATACAGGATGATGACTGCTGTCCACATCAAAAGGAGTTAATCTGTCCAACAAAACACACTTGCTTGAAACCCCCCATTTGAAGTCCTGTCATTATTTCTGTGACTAAGCTACATCACCATGTTATTCTTTTGCATAATGCCCACCTACTGACTGTTTGGCTCGCCATCAGGCAACAGTTGAGTAAGTAAGTTCACTGTGTCAAGCCCGAATGGTTTTCCAATAGCCACATCATAGTTCCCAAAGAAATAATACTGCTGAAGCAGGACATATACAGAGTCTCAACTATTTGCTTCCATACAATGACAAACCATGCACTGTAAAAAAAAAATAAATAAATAAATAAATACAGCTGTGGTTGCCAGAACTTCACTGCAAAAAAATATGGTTGCTATTAAATTAAATCTCCCATTAGATTTATCACAATCTCTCACTGTATATCAAAAAAACCACATGAACTTCAAATGTTTAATCACGTGTTAAAATCACATGTGAAATATGTGGAACACATGCGAAAAGTGGGTTTCCAGTCACATGGGTTTCACACATTTACACCATGAAAATGTTCCAAAACATGTTTCACATGTGGAAATGTGTTCTGCATATTTCATATGATTTTGTGATTGTACATGTAAAGTTTATGTAAGGGAATATATTGTTAACCAATTGATGTTTTTTTACTGGAGCATTTTTACAGTCTTTTACCATTAAAATTGCCATTATCTTTTACAGTGTGGGGTCCAAAACAATACTGGACGTGGGTGCCTTTTGGATGAAATCTGGGAAGCAGAATTTTTGCTTTTTTTGGTGAACTCTCCCTTTAAGTTAGGAATGCCTCATTTATCACCACTGCTATTTCCTTTATAATCAGTGTTGGGTTGCCAGTCTTTGCTTGTCTGTCTGGATTTGTAAATCCCACAGGCTGTTAGTTGTGTCCTGTCACGCTGTGCTTGTTCTTGTGCTGCTGTGATTAGTGTCTCCAGCTGCTAGAGTTTCCCAATGTCAAGCACCTTCGTTTTTGGCAATCCTGCTGCATGCATAATTGTGAAGAGCTTGATATGGTTGCTAAATATTTAAAGTGATGCCTTTAAACTGCCTTTTTTATTATTTTGTACTGGTCTCTATGGTCCCCTTATAATGTTATCAAGATTTTTACATAAAAAACATCATAATATAAGTAATAGGCTATTTTCTGTCCTGTATTTAACCCCCCTCTGTTTGAATAGGCGTGGCGGATTGTAGAATCGGAAGTAAACGCCCACTGCTGTGATTGTCTAAGAGTTGTATGATTGACAGCCTAAATCAGACGCTGCTGTGATTTAGGTTAAAAATGCATAAATAGGCTACTCAATACATATCAAACGATCTGTAATAACAGACAAAGCAATAGTGACCACATAATAAAAACTGTTACACTTAATTGTGTGTTGCGACATTACTGTCGGATCCAATATAGTCGGCACAGCATCGTCTTTTCGTTTAAATCTTTCTGAAAATCCTGCATCGAATTGTGCCTTGTTTGTAAATAAATCTGCAGTAAAATGAACTGAACAAAGGACCAAGTTCTTACTGACTCAGTCTGGATCTTCATTACAAATAAAGTTCAACCACTCTTTCCTAACGTTGGGATCAGAAGGCAGGCAATGGAAACACTATTTTTCCACAACTTGGCACTGCACAGCGTATTGTTGTATTCAGAGTGATCTTTATCGTTTGGTTTCTGCATAGACCTGCATTCGCCTATCTTGTTATTCACACTTTGTGCGCGAATAAATGGGTGGGGCTAAACAGGCAGTGATGTAGAAGCAGGCATTGATTTTCTTCTGCGGAGGCAGGGTTTATCCACACTATTAAATCATAGAGTAGAACATTCCACAAGCTGTGGTTTTGTCAAACTGGCTTCAATATAAGCTGTTTTTAGACTAACGAGAAAGTTTTGAGTTCTGAAAAATGTTTTTATAGTACAATGACCTCTTATGTCAAAACATCAAGAGAATTTTGGTTTCTCAGTTCATGACCCTTTTAATAGTAAAACTACGGTATATCACAAGCAAATATACTGTTGTATTGAATATTCAGAAAATTTTGTATGTGAGTTAACATTTTCTTTCTATAAATGACTACATACAGCCATTTTTGAAAATAATGCAGAATTAAAATACAGCAACTGTAATTACATTTATCAAGTTTTTAATAGCGTTTATCAAAATTTTAGTCATGGTCAACCCTTTTTTTGAAAGACAGTATTACACGAACCCATCCATCATATTACATCATCCCTGGTTCAGAGAAGCAAAACAGGGAATGTGAGATTGAGTTTCATGGACAGACTATGACAGACAGTGAGGACATTCAGCTTGAGTCACGGCCCACAGAACTAATTGGATTCCCCCAGTTTCTCTTCACAAACTCATGGCAACATAAGACAGTAGAGGTGGACTTCAAGTCATCATGGCAAATTATCTCAACTCATTAGAGACTTAGTCATTAGTGAGACTACCCAATTAAGTGAAAGAACAACACCATGAAACAAATACTAGCTTTCTCTCTCTCTCTCTCTTCCTGTTCTTTGTTTTGATAAAAACTGCTGCCATGGCAACGGAGGTTGGTAAATGCACAGGGGAGGGCAAGAAAACCTCAGACAGACGCTGATTCTGTGTCATTTCATTCAGGATCACTATCACACTTGATGCAGATAATAGCATGAATACTGGTAAAGGGTTCAATTGTTTTTAACTAAAGTTGCAAAAGTAAGGCAGGATACACAAGCAATGTAAACACTGGACAAGGACAAACTGAAATGACTAGAACTTAAGTAGACAGACCAATGAGGGACTACGACTAAATTAACTAGACACAGGTGAACTAACATAATCAAGAGGAGACAGAAACTAGGTCGAGGAACACATGAGGGATGAAAACACAACAAAAAAGTCTGTGAGTGTGACTGTGTCACTCCGCTTGTGGTATTTCTCACAGCGAGTGTCATGGCGGACACCCAAATGCTCTATAATTTTATAAATAATACTGATTTTGTGTCACAGAGTGTAGTTTTAAGAGTTTTTTTAGGCAAGAATGTACTTGTTTAGACTTTAAATATGCAGTTTGTTAATAAAGATAACGACTATTTGAAAATTCACTTCAATGTTTTCGGAGCTGTGAGCTCCAGAGCGTCAGCAGGCGTTCAGTGCTCATGAACCCGCCGAGAGCGCCTCACCTCGGCCAGATCTTCTGGAATTTACTGCTGGCTCTGATGTCTCAGAGCGCTGCCTGTGTACTTTTGACTGAATTGCCTAGCCACTTTTACGGTGGCTGCTGTTGTTTATTAATTATTATTATTTAATAATTAATATTTATATTAATAATAGTAGTAACTGCACATTTTGCATGTCTCCTTTCTCTGACACACCAATTTCAGGTCTTGGAGTCTCTAATGAGCTGATGATCTGAATCAGGTGTGTTTGATTAAGGAGACATGCAAAACATGCAGTGTTGGGGTGCCTCCAAGACCAGGGTTGGAAACCACTGAGCTAAGCTCTTGAGTAAGCTAATGCCGAGTTCACACTGCACGATTTTAGCCCGATTTTTCACTCGCCGACAGGTTTTGTGAAATCGCCGACAAATGCCCGAAATCTGAGGCAAATCGGTGCTCGTTCACGCGAGTGACAATCACACAGTGTGAATTATCAAAGACGCGATCTGAGGAAATCACCGACGCGTTACTAATGAGCTGATGACCTGAATCAGGTGTGTTTGATTAAGGAGACATGCAAAACATGCAGTGTTGGGGTGCCTCCAAGACCAGGGTTGGAAACCACTGAGCTAAGCTCTTGAGTAAGCTAATGCCGAGTTCACACTGCACGATTTTAGCCCGATTTTTCACTCGCCGACAGGTTTTGTGAAATCGCCGACAAATGCCCGAAATCTGAGGCAAATCGGTGCTCGTTCACGCGAGTGACAATCACACAGTGTGAATTATCAAAGACGCGATCTGGACGGGTCGGTGATTCTCTCAGATCGCGTCTTTGATAAGTCACACTGCGTGATTGTCACTCGCGTGAACGAGCACCGATTTGCCTCAGATTTCGGGCATTTGTCGATTTCGCAAAACCTGTTGGCGAGTGAAAAATCGGGCTAAAATCGTGCAGTGTGAACTCTGCATTAGTTTATACCTGCAGCCTGTTTTCTAATCTGTTTAGATAACACTTACTTGGGGTCAGCATTACAAATAATAGCCATATTATTTGTTCAAAGATAAATAAGCAGTTGTTTATCATTAATTCTACCAGAGCCATCACGTGGTTTTCCCATACGCACCATTACAATAGAAATCGTCCATTGCTAAATTTAGCTCAACAGCATTGCATTTATCCATTCTGTGTTCACTCCATTTATTTGTTTCTATGATTTTATTTAGTAAAATCTATTGCCTATTAGCAGTGCATACTCATTCATTGCTATCATTACTAGTTGTTGTATTTACTCTTGCATATCTATTGTTAATAAATTTTGTTAATCTTATTACAATTGTGTCTTTTTGTGTTGATGATCCAAGGCTCTGCTAGCTATCTGAATTCCCACCAATCTTTCAGATAAATCAGTTGAATCTGATATTGTTGAACAGCTTGTGGGAAGCACTCCTATATCGCCAAATTAACAGTCCTTGACTGGTGCTCTGAGCTGAGCGAGGTGGGAATTGGTCATCTGATATACTCATAACCACACCTTCAGTGACTTGTGACCTAAAAATCACAACGTATTTGGTGGCGTGAGTCTCCTTTACTACACACTCGTGCCACTCGCTGCAGTGAGATATGGCTGTATATCAGCACGCTGTGATTGCCTGCGGGCAATATACAAGCTGTGATTTGACTAGGCCTATATACAGTCAAACCAACATTTATTCAGACACCTTCAACATTTTCACAGTTTATTCCCTATAGTTTAGAAAATAAAATCTGACAAGAACTCAAGAGTTAAACGGTGTCAGAACAAATTAATATTGATAATGTCAGATAACTTTGATAGAAAGGTATGTAATGAATTCGTTTGAATAGATGTCAGCTGTTAAATTTAAAGTACACAATTAGATAATACCAATTTAGGTCAACCAATTACCAAGCAATGCATAATTTTGTTCAGTCTGTGGTGTAAAAAGGTTGCATTAGAAATTAAAGAAAAAAACACTTAAGGAAAACATGGTCAGGTCAAAGTGTCTGAATAATTTTTGGTCCCAAATTTTTATCAATTTTACTGGTAGTCTACTGTATGAAGAATTTTTGGGTGTAATATGTCACAGTTTACTTTATTTTGCT
>NW_015643188.1:355002-383478 GCF_001515625.1 Sinocyclocheilus rhinocerous | reverse complement strand
TTTTACTGGTAGTCTACTGTATGAAGAATTTTTGGGTGTAATATGTCACAGTTTACTTTATTTTGCTATCCTCACTTACATAAATGAACTATAGTGCCCTGCACCCACTAGTATAAAAATATTAACAATTATATCTGGTGTCTAATCATTTTTTGTTTGACTGTACATACAATAATGCTAGAGGTTTTCTCAGAATTTACCTGACTTTACATAATTTTGGTGGATTTATAAAGTCAGTTCCCCTCAAGTTCATCCATATGTCATTTATCAATAATGTAATCCAACTTTTTTTTTTAATCCAATAGGATTTATTTAATGCTGCCTTCAGGTGCTATGGTGATTATCATAAATATGAGTTTAGAAATTGGACATGAACAGCCTCAGAAGTCCTATTTACAATGAGTGTCTGAGTTTGGCGGGCCATGGCAGAGAAGAGAAGAGAAGAGAAGAGAAACATTGATTCATTAGGGGGAGGGACATTCTCATTCTAGAGCATTTAATTGGACAAAAAAATCTGTCAAAAAATCAATTAGTGCTGAATGAGTCATCAATATTTTGGTAGATTTTCCCAGAAGAGAAAGACTGTAGATGCATATTAATGATCTAGTGAATTTAGTCAATATTTATAAGAAAGCTAGCATATACTGTAGTGTTGAATTTAAAGTTAAAAGAGGATACTTTTGTTTTGATAGCACGAATTAATCGCAAACTAAATTTGGCTGTGAAAATACCCCCAAAAGATAATTTAAGCTATTGTTGTGTAAAATGTTTAGGCTACAATGGCCTAACACAAAGTATGGAAAATAAAAGAAGATAATTTGAGAAACATCTCAGTATTTTTTGTTAAAAAAACTAGTGACCCAAACAGCTTGGCCAACAGTATTCAAAATACCTTCTTTTATGTTGTGCATAAGAAAGTAAGTCATTCAGGTTTGAAACAACATGAGGGTGAGTAAATTATGACATTATTTATTTATTTATTTCTGGTGAACTATCCCTTTAATGTTTTTTATTGATTTTTTTTAAATAAATTAAATGATACGCTAAATAATAAACTATATCTGCCAGCAGGTGACGGTAAGTGTCTTTATGAGTCATTCATTCATTGGTTTCATTCAAACAGCTGATTCATTCAGGAATTCAGTGAACGGCTCTCTCTATGAATGGAGATATATCAGCTGCAGACCCGCAACACTATTGTATGAATGGGCTGCTGAATCATTGGTTCACACGATTCGTTCAAAACGTGGATTCATTCAGAAACTAAACACCGCTGTGTGGCTTTATATAGGTAATATTTTCGTTGGCAAAACTGAGCAAAAACAGACACTATTATGTTTAAAATATAACACAATATTAACTTCTTATTTACTGAACTGTTGTATAAAATTACATTTTCAATCGTGTTCTTAGTGACAAAAACAGTACTTGTGTGATATTGCTCTGGCTGCTGGTGTGATATCGCTTATCATATAATATGAGACAAAAACTCATACAGAGGCATTTTTTTGCCCCAATATCTTGATTTTTAGGGCATAACTGCATTCATGGAGTTGTTGCCCTGCATAATGTTTGTCAACAGTCAACTGTATGAACTGTAAGATGACGTACAGGTCTGGGGGCGGGGCCAGTGCGCTAACTGCTTTAAAATATTTTATATTTGAGTTATTTTTTCATAACTAATTAATTAAGTTAGTAACGCGTTAAACTGACAGACCTAATATATATGTGTATATATATATATATATATATATCCTATAGTGAAACATTGTTTTAAGTATGATTCGATGGGATAGAAATAAATGCCATTTGATTTCTTATTTTTCATTGTATGTTTTATGTCCAGGTAACATTAGCCTACTTTGTAAATCAATATGAACGATATCAATAGTAACTGTAATTAAAGCTGCATAAGAAACGGAGCAATTCCAATAGGGTCCTCACACCATCGGTGCTCGGGCCCTAATAAGCGCTCGGTTGTTCTAGTAAAGCCCTAGTTTTTGATTTGGGAGGATGAGACCGAAGCCTTGAGCTGTTTGTGCGCGCTAATAACGCGTGCTGCTGGTTTTCACCAGTGGAAATCCTTTCATTCAGCGTTGCGCGAGCGCGGATCGAGCTGTTCTCTCCTTACCGACACACACACACACACACACACACACACACACACACACCGAGCCTCCAGCATGCTCGTACTTCTGATGTAATGAAAGCTCCGTCCTGACAGCATTTGTTCACTCGGTGCAGAAATGCAGGAGCGAGTGAAGCGCCGTGGAGCGGCGGTGCTGCTGACGCTGTGCGCGGTGCTCGAGGTGAGTCCGTCCGCTCTCACACAACTAACGCCTTTCTCACGCGTCTCGTCAACTTCATCGTTTCGTTATTACCCGCTGTTTACAGCCGGATTTATGCTGTAGCGTTCCTAAAGAGCCGCGTAACCCGCGTACGGTGTTTTATATACATATGTAATGAAGCGCTAGTTGAGCCTTTGTCTCTGTACAATAAAACACACTGGAGAAATACTGTAAATATCACGGTGTTGTCTCAGGTCAGAGTCAAAGCAGAGGTGCGATATTCTTTATGGATCACCTGAATTGTGTTTAGAACAGTTTTAGGGATTGTTTAACTAGATTGTGTGTGTGTGTGTTTCCACATATATATATATATATATATATATATATATAATATTATTATTATATTATGCTAAATTTATGCATATATGTATAATACATGCATTCCTTCTGAAATGCATGTTTCTTTTATTTTACGGTTTAAAATAAGATTTTAAACTGTCTGGTTTAATCTTATTTGATTTTATAGCATGCTGATTTGATACTGCTTGGTTTGTTTGTTTGTTTTTTTATTTATTAATTTATTGTACACTCAGCTGGTTTGCTATGATCTGATTTAAAGTTTTGCTATGGGTTGGCTGTTTCATTTCCAAATAACTTTCCAACCTTTGATATGTACAGCATTTACATTTCCAAAACTTTTGCAAAGCTAAGGCATCAAGCCTCATCAGAGCTCCTTACTGTACAGCACATATTGCGTCTGCAGCTACAGTAATGGTATTTCACCTCATCACTGCCATCATTATACAGGCCTGTCAGAGAAGAGAGAGACACTTTGTCATAAGCACTTAGACGGGGATGAATCAATATGCCAGCTTATTCTCTCATAAATTGCATAACATCAATTAAATCCAGACAGGTAGTGTTGATGGTAGCTCTGATTCTCACAGACATTCACGCATGTTGTTTCTCAGTAACGATGTGCTCGTTAGAGCATGGGCTGCTATTACTGGAGTCAGTGACTGGGACACATTCAGAGCTCTACACAACTTGAATCGAGAGTTATGACTTATATCTGCCTGATGTACCTGCATGTTTTATTGCTCATATGCACTTGTGCCACAGATGTTGATTGTATTGTATGATCTGTAGAAGGCATTTTGAGTAGTGCTATGAATTTATTTGTTGTTGTTTTACAGTCCTATAACTGCAAATAAGTAATATGACTGGCTTCTTTTTTTAGCCAACCTTAAGATTTTGTGAAAGACAAACTTTTAATGCTCAAAAATGTGAAACTTGCTTGTAGTTATCCAGGTATGTAGGGTCAAACTGTATTGTATAACCAGTGACTGTAGTTAGTTTAAATTAAACTTTTTGGAAGCTGTCATGTGCTGTTGTGATGTGATATTCTGCATCTAAAACCATTATAAACAGCATTTTTTAAATTAATCTTTTCGTATTATTACAAACACATATTATTTCAGGGCCATTTGGACTTTTTAAAATTCATTTGTCACACGATGAAATTGTGTAATGAAGGTAAAAGGGTATTAAAAAAAGGTTTTTAAAAAACTTGGTGACAGGACCTGAGATATGCATTGTTTAAAAAAAAAAATTATAATAATAATAATTAAATTTACAGGAAAAATTGTAGCTGTGGTTGCCAGAGCTTCAGCATAAAAAATGGTAGCAATATTTAAAATTGTATAGATTGGAATTAAATTATTGAATGTTTCATTAACTTAAATGTTAGTATACCAAAATACTACATCTAAAAATAATTTTAACCTTAAATCCCTAAAAACCCTAGTGTACATAACTGATATGAATATGATATGACACCTAAAAAAATTATTTAAAAATCATAATTGTATCTTTTTAAGAAGAAAAATGTTAGCTGTCACACAGGGGATTTTGGCTATGCCAAAAAACTGTTAATTTAGAAGTATTTTACCATAAAATTATACAACATAGAATTAAATCTATCACAGTTTTTTTTTTTTTTTTTTACTGTAGCATTTTTTACCATCTTTTACCGTTAAACCTAGGGATGCACAATATTATCGGAATCGGCCGATAATGGCTTAAAATGTAAACATCGGCATTGGTCCGATATGTACAATTATGCCGATATGTCTTGCCGATAAGACGAATAACTCACATGTGCTCAGGGTGTGCTAGTGATGAGATCAAGTCAGCATTGTGGTCATTCTTTTGCCTGAATGGTGATTAGATTCACTGTTTTTGATCGCCGCATTTAAACTGAGAATGCATGAACAGAACGACGCGTTCGGTGTGCAATAGATTCAGCAGTCTGCATGCAGCGGTGGCCTAATGCCCGTCAGGTGAGGAGTTTTAATGCTCTAGGGGGCGCTGTTGGCCTACTTGTCATAAAATGAAAATAAAATACACAAATAACATTAAGATTGTATTTCTGATTAAATAAAGCATTAACTGATGTCGTAAAATCACGAGTATGTTTTGATTTAAAGGTCAGAAGATATAGGTTACATGAATAAAAATCACAAACATTACACTTGTAAATTAAATAATTTTATATATAGCCTAGATTTATTTATTAAAGTGTAATGTTTTTTTGTTTTTGTTTTTCAAACAAATTATGAGCTCTGAAAGATTTTCAGAATGTTTACAACTCTTGCTTTAGATCATCTACAAATGTTAAATCTTTAAATAAAATGTTAAGGTTACCACTGCATCTGGCTGAAAACAGTGATTTATGTATAGTTGATTTATAATTATTTTCAAAGCTTTCAATGTACTCTCATTATAAAAGAACTGCATTGTTGTTTATTTAATTCTGACAAATAAGTTTTTGTTAAAAACTAACCAAAATTAAAAATAATTTCTTTAGAATCTCTGCACAGGAGAGACTTGGTGTTGTTTCCAAACAAAAGGAAATATATCGGTATCAGCATCGGCTATCGGCAAAAATGAGTTGGAAAAATATCGGCATATCGGATATCGGCAAAAATCCGATATCATCATCCCTAATTAAAACCAATTCATTTTTTTTAACTCTTTCCCTTATATCTAAATTAAAATTTAAATGATGTTGATTACAAGAACTGCATCAACTGCTTCTGTGTAATTGACTGTTCTGTTGTGCACACTTTAACCTAATCTAATAAGAAGCATTGTCTTGTGCTGCAGTCAGTGTGTCAGTTGCACTCATATCCAGCATGCTGCTGTGGTTTGGCTCTGTTGAGGAGCGCTTTAGCCGCATCGATTCCCGTCACCGCCTTCAGTGACATTGAGCAAAGGCATTAGCTGCAGACTGCAAGAACAGCAGGGAGTTTAATTCGGCGTTTTGTGTGGCTTGTAGCACTGATACAGGGATTTGCTCACTTGGTCCTTTGAATCTATATTTACCAGAGACAAAGGTTTCAGCCTAATGCCCTGGTTAATTCTCCATTAACAGCCACTCTCCCTCACTAAACAGCAGCCAATGTAATTTCAGGAGGATTTTTTTTTTTTTTTGTATAAGCAATGACATTATTGAAGGATGACACTGGAGTGAAAACATAAACAGCTTCTTGAAAAGATGTGCAATTTATAGCTTGTTTGACAATGCTTTGTTTTGTTTTGCATCGGCTGTCTGTGCTTCATCTGATCTAGTGTGTAATCTCAGCATTGTTTCCAGGTTGACGTTCTGTCCAAGAGAAGAAAATGTAGTTTAAAACTCATTTTCCAAGTTCTTAGAAATGTGATCTTTGTATTCATATTGATAAATTTTTAAAAACTTGAGAAAATAATCAGATTTACAGTGCATGACTATACAGAAACATTTCACACTATTTGGCAACCCTTTCTATCATACTTTATATCAGTGTTTCCCAACCTTTCTTTAGTCGCGGCACCCTTTGGAAATTTTAACAAACTTGTGGCACCCTACAAAATTAATTTTGTCACAATATTTGAATTTCTAACTTCGTTATGATAATTTGAAAAGTATAGATATTCGGTACAACAGGGCAGAACTGCAGAATATGTCATACAGATATTATTAATATTATTAAAACATTTTGTCCATCAATGGTGGCAATCAGTAGGCTAATTTCTAATGAAGAGACCAATTTATATGACAGAAAATTATAGAAATTAATACTTTTATTTAGCAAGGATGCTTAAAATTGATCAAAAGTGATGATAAAGGCATTTATAATGTTACAATTTATTTCTATTTCAGATAATTAGTGTTCATATCGATATCGGAATTATATCGTATCGACCAAAATTAAGAAATATATCGTGATATCAATTTTGGCCATATCGTCCAGTCCTACTTAAAATACAATTGACAGTAGATATCTTAATAGTTATTTTCAAAACAGTTATATGTATATATATATATATATATATATATATTCTGAAATGAATCGCAATCAATCCCACCTAACATTAAAGTTTTAAAATATACTTTTACATTGCAATAATTTCCCATTCAATTTTCAAATTAATGTAGAAACAGCATGAAGACAGTATATTTTTTATATTTGTTTAATGGCATCTTTTTTTATGACTGAAGACGAGTATTATTGAATAATTATATTTAGCATTACAGTATAATTGAGAACAATCAATTTTAACATTTATTAGACTTTAAAAAAATAACTTCTAATTTAAGTGAAATTAAAACAATCTTCACATAAACACATTATAATAAATGTCATATGTACCTGTGGCCTTCAGCAGAAATATACAAAACTTAGAATAAAGTTATCGAACACTAAATTCTAAATTAAATACAGATTAATCCTTAAAGCTACAACAGTTATTGATTTCCCTGTTTTTTTTTTGTTTTTTTTTTTGTTTTTTTTGATGAACAGACATCACAGCAGCTGGTTATTCGGTTATTTTGGCTGCTGTTACTTTAAGAGCTGCTGCTGCTGAACATGACGCGGATCTGACACGCATCATATTTTCTCTTAACTCTCTTTACCTTTTCTGACCCACTTCAGGTCTTAAAGTCTCTAGTAATGAGCTGACGAGTTGAATCGGGTGTGTTAGATGAGGGAGACAGTGCTGAACTGCTCCAGGACAGTTTTGAAAACCATTTTAGAGACATGATCTTAAATCGGACTCATAATTAACAAATATTACATGCATGCAGTGTTAATTTTCAAACTCAAACGGTAATGCAAGATTTGCAGTTGCGTTTGGATTATGTCACAATTTATGATTCCAAATATGGAAAACGCAATTGAAAAACAATTTGCAATTCCTTTTGAAAATTGTCCTGATTATTCTTCCATACTGTGCCGCGCGCCGGCGCCTTTGTGCGTGCAATTGAAGAGCACACGCTATGAGCACAGTACCGTTTTCTGCGCTCATTTGACTCGCGCCTGGTGCAGAAGTGAAGTTGGAGCACGCGTCTGGTACGTCTCCAGTTTGAAGTGCTCGTAAAGACGTTCTGCATCTAAATAAATGCACTTCTTGTCAAGAAAAAAAGAGACCGAAGCAGCAGTTGTGAGTGGTGTGGCCAACCCTAGCTCCGCCCCTGCGTTAACTGCGTTAAATATTTTTAATGCGTTAAAACTGAACAACTTAATTGCCTGCGTTAACGCGCTAATTTTGACAACACACACACACACACACACATATATATATATTCCAGGGTAAAAAGGGTTTTATACAAATATCTTGAATTAATAATTCATAAGTAGTGTTATGGTTTTGGAATAATGACCACACAAGACATTTTACAGCCTGAACTGGCCTTGCCTTATAAAAAAAATCTAATTATCTGGAATTTTATTGCACTCATGACTTTGTTGGCTGCTTTGAAACAGTATGTTGTACAAATAGGTAGGGATGTAACGATTAACTGCGAGCCGGTTGAAAATCGATTCAAATATGTGACGATTCAAATCGGTTGAGATGGTAAACAAATCACGATTCATTTAGGGGTAGGAGTTTATATGAATGTATGTCTGAGGGGAACTTACTGTCTTTAGAAAAGTTTAGATGGTATTTTTTCTTTTCATCTTGCATCTAGTTCATATGTGCAGCGCTTCTTTGTTTACAGCGGAAACGCTTTAAGCGCCACCTGCTGGCAGAGAGTGAATCTGCATCTCATTCAGCTTTGCTGTTTCATGCAGATATTTTTATTTATAGTTTCACAAAACTGAAGTCAAACCATTCTGTTTTTGCTTCAAATTTTGAAATTATACAATCTAATTTAGATGAAAAACTGCTCATGTTGCATGTATGCAGCATCTTTGTTTGGATCATGATTACAATGCAGTGGTTGCCTCTAATTTTAAATGGAAAGAGCACAGACAAAGCCTTAGCTTGTTTATATGAAGAGATTTATTTTATTTGTGTTACTTATTTATCAATCAAAACCAGCAAAAGAGCAATGATATGCAAGTGCTATATTAGTATATTATTATAGTGTTATATTTCAATTTCACAAAGAAACGTGCAGCATTTTGTCCAAGCAATAATAAAAGGACACATTTAATTTATCATTTGTCTTAAATCTCATTTTGTAAAAAAAAAAAAATCGTGAATCGAATCGAATCATGAGTTGAGTGAATCGTTACATCCCTACAAATAGGACAGTTATATATTTTTTTACAATATAATCTTTTACTTCAACCCCCATTCTATAAGAGAATGGGCAGAAATGTAAAAATCTAAAACATGATAATCATAGAGGAGGTGCATTTAAGTTATTAAATGGATGCATTTTCTCTGAATTTTTTAATAAATGAGGATATGGGGCTTTCAGAGGATTCAGGTCATTATTGTTGAGGAGGAGACGGAACAGGATTAAGACACAACCGAACTTAACCCAGCAAACTCGGTCCCTGTTGGCCTCTCTTATGAAACTGTTGTTCTTTAGCCAAAAGCAATTAGAGCATTTGCGATTCTGTGCCTGTATTCTGTGTTTATTCCAGTCCAGATCTGCGTGTTGAATGAGAAGGCTGGCGTTCGTCCCTCTGCTGGAGCTGACATTGTTTCTCTAAACACTGAACGCTTGCTCACAAACAGCAGACTGAGAGAATGATTCTGCTTCTTCCCTCTAGATCTCCCTGGTGAGAAGAGCTTGAGATTTGATTGGATTTAGTCTTAAAGCTACTATCATTATGTGGCCGTGCATAAGGACTCTTGGGAGAACGCTGCAGTATTAATCATGGCTCGCTGATGTGCTAAATTGTGACCTTTCGGATCTTGACCAGAGATTTCTGCTAATTATGGACCGTTGAGATCAGCTTTGTTTTTTCGTCATGCATAGTGGAATAATGTGTGTCATTTAGCACCAAGACTTTATTTTTATCCCAGAGAGAATCAGAAGGTCTGCCGATGTTCTTGTATCTGACGTAGAAATGTATAGCAGTGTTTGGGAGAAACGGAATGTAACAAACGTAACTTTTGGTAACACTTTCTATTAGGGAACACTATACACTATTAACTAGATGCTTATTAGCATACACATTACTAGTGTATTGGCTGATTATTGGTACTTATAAAGCACATATTAATGTCTTATTCTGCATGAACATATTCTAGATCTCTTAACCCAATACCTAAACAAAACTATTACAACAACTACTGTACTTATTATTGAGTAAGTGTAGTTTATTGTAGTAGTTTAATATAGCTTATTTAGTCAATAGTATTTACTATTGAGTAAATATAGTGTATTGAAGGAAAACACTTAGTTTTAGATGCAGTCGTAACTTTTTTTGGTTAAAAATTGTACGATGTAACATGGACTATTTTATATTATTTTCTTGCTATGTTTCTGAGCCTTGATCATGGTAATATCCTTGCTGTCTATAAAGGGTCAAAGAGCTCTCAGATTTCATCAAAAATATCTTAATTTGTGTTCTGAAGATGAACGAAGGTCTCACAGGTTTGAAACGACATGAGGGTGAGTAATTAATTACAGAATTATAATTTTTGGGTGAACTATCCCTTTAATAGTGAATATGTGTTCCCTAATCTAAAGTGGTAGTAGGATTACAGTATGTCACATGCTTTTAAAATGCTGTAGATTTTTTTTTTTTTTGTAAAATTTTATTTGTTATAAAAAATTGATTGATTGATTGATGATATAATATTAATGGATGAAAAGGCTGTTTAAGTGTGTGCATTTAAGTACACTTTTAAAAAGTGCACGTTGTGATAATAAAAGTAAAATATTCAACCCTGTTATTAAAAGTTTTACTTCAAAGTACCTTTTTAATAATGTTTTAATAATTTATATAAATGTATAAATGTCCATTAGTCCTACTTAAGTAGGTGAAAAGCACTCTGAATCTAAGTAATTATATTTAATATACATTTAAACTGTAATACATTTTCATTTAATTGCAATACACATGCAATTAAGTGCTCAAAAACATTTGCGCTTTTAAAAAGAGCACTTATTATGGAAATAATACACTTAAGTGTCAATATTCCATTGAAGTGTTTCTCTATATAATTGTTTTTTTGCAAGGGTTTATTATGTTCTCCAATTATTTTATTTAAATGAGGGTGCTTTTAATTGTATTCGGTGTAAATGTGTCTGTTTGAGTTTAGTGTTAAGAAATCAGACTGCATCAGCAGCATCCAGACGAGTCATATTTGTGAGGTGTTCGAGTGAGCTCTTTTATGCATGCTTTACAAAATGTATTTTTACTGTACTGTATATACAACATTTTGACCACACGCGTTATTCAGCATTGCATAGAGTATGTTTATGGTCAGTCGGTGTTGTTGAGGACGGCCACACTAATCAACAAGTCTCATCTACAGTAGCCAGACTTTTGACTTTAGTTCAGTTTTCCATTTAGGATGCGTTCACTGAGACGGGAGATGAAACTGAGCAGCTTATGCAGTACATCACGTCAGCGCTGAGCTAATGTCATCAACAAAGCGCTTAAACGCTCCAGCATTTATTCAGGGTTTCAGCACTCACTTGTGTCCCTTTTTTGTCTTCATTATGCTGCTGCTGCAAATAAACTCTTCTCATAAGTGCATGAATATTGATTTTAGGTTAGCGAGGAGGATTTGTCATTAACTTAGCTCTTTCTGAACACCGGAGGGTAGAAAGTGTTAGCGGCTGAGACCGTCCCAAAGCCTCCGATAGCATTCGTCATGCAGATTCAGTCAGACATGGTTTGGTTTCTCATGCATATTCATCACAGGCTCGATTGCTTGGCAAACACTCAGATCAGCGCTGTAAACAGTCTGTGAACTTTGACTTTGCTGCTGTTCACAGTATTAGTCATTACACGACTAACGCTGATGGAAAACGGCCTTGTTTCGTTTTCTTGATGTTTTTCTTACTGGCACTTTCCACATGTAGGTTACAAACTAGACCTGAAACTTTTATTTGTCATTTTTTTGTTAAATATTGCAGTTTTTTAACAATACATATTTGGGACATTTTTACAGCTTAATCATAATACAGTACATATACAAATTTTTATATATAGAAAGATTGACATAAATTAAAAAAATTGAATGGTTGCAAATGTAGCCTAGTTATGTCACAATGCACTTAGAGGAACGAGGAGACGCTGGAGAATACTTTAACAAGACTTTAATGCCAGGAACCAAGGGAGACGAACACAGGAAGACGTTTAACAGCGGACAGAGAACTAGGGACTGGGAACACTTTTTATACACACAGGAGGAGGGGATGACGAGACACACCTGGGAGCAATGAAACATCAAGGGAAAACACCAGGGACAAATGAACTTAATCAGGACAGGAACCTAACCAAATAAGGGCATAGGAAGGCACATGGGGAGCAAGAAACACACACAACATGGAACAGAGTCTGACAGACATCCTGTCTATGGCAATTATGTCAGCTCATATTTTCCTCTTTTAAAAAAGATGTAACAGTTAAAACTATTACACGGTTATGTGTATCAGTCCTTCTCATCTGATTTTGCTTTAGGATTTAAATATTATGGCAACTTTAATGTATTCAATGTATTGATCTTATTTATTTATTTATTGATTTTCAGTTAATCGATCAATCATGTTTAATTTCACTTAATGTTACAAATTGTACATGTGTAATCATAAACATACTGACACAATGAATCCCCAAATGTAGAATACAATTGATTTTTTACATGTACTATTAAGATCAGCAAGGTGATATGAGTAAGTATTTTATTTTTTATTCCCGAGGCTAAAATGAGTAATTATTTTCTGAATTTTTTTTTTGTGATAATTTATTAACAATTCTAAAATATGACCCCTCATAACAACTTTTAATTTAAATAAATATACAGCAATTGTCACACACAGTAAACCCATTATAACAAATGGCACATTTAGCTTTGTCTTAATTTAGTGTGAAATAATTATGTTTTTCTGTCTGTTCTCTGTTTGAATGAGAACTCTGTGGTCTTATTTGTGTTTCACTTTTGAAGGTAATTTTATGCATGGATTTCCATGCTAACTTGGTGATAAAATTAAGTTAAAAACATTTAGTATCAATATTATGTGAGGAATGACCAAACATTTTTTCTTCTCAGCCTTAAAGGAATAGCAAAGGCGGGGAAAAACAAACGCGAGGAAAAAGTCGCCGCTCACTTTCGGTTTTGGGTCCGCTGTTCTGTCACAATGCACTTAGAGGAACGAGGAGACGTTCCTTCCAACACTTTTTATACACACAGGAGGAGGGGATGACGAGACACACCTGGGAGCAATGAAACATCAAGGGAAACACCTGGGACAAATTAAACATGGGAAAGGAAGGCACATGAGGAGCAAAACAACCACAAAACACGGAACAGAGTCTGACAAGTTAATGATAGTTATTGACAACAAATATTGATTCTTGAATAAAAGATGTATTTTATTATATATATATATATTTTTTTTTTTTTTTTTTAAACTTAAAATAACTTAAGTAAACAGGGTTGAATCGCTGAACACCAGCCAACATCAACACTATGATTTAATATACAATTAGATAATTAAAAAAAAAAAAAAAATGTTTTTAATTAATTCATTCATTTATTTTTTGCTTACAATGTAACAGGGTTGAATCGCTGAACTTCAGCCAACATCAACACTATGACTTTATATATATATGTATTATAGGATCCAAATAATGCTACTTCTTGAGTGTCACTATTTTAAATGTGTATTAAATAACTAAAATAATTATGGTCAATATTGTGCCATTGTTGTATGATTTTAATTGTTGGACACAGTCAAGATTTTTTTTCATAATCAAAAAGTCTCGTTTGAATGGGGATACAGATATTTGATGAGTTCATTCGGAAATTGCTAGTTAATTTCTCAAACAATTAGAAAGTAATGGCGAGTAATGCATTGAATTAAATGTGAAAGTTGAAAAAAGCAGAAAAACAGAAATAGCATTCTCTTGTGAAACATGCACCAGTAATGGTTTTTAATTGTTGTTGTTTTTTCTTTAATCCTTTTTTGTTACAACTTTGAAAAACTAATTATTAAAGTGCATGCTCTTTGAATGAAAAAAGTAACGTTTAAAACATTCAGTGTATTTGTGTCTTATGCTGCAGGCAGTAAAAGGAATTAAATCAACCTGAAACCTGCAGAATAAATATAACCTTTTTGCATTTGTACGTTATTTACAGTACATTGCACATACATCATATTATATTCATGTCAAGGCAGTATGACTGCGGCTTGATTGTGGATAAGTCCGTTTGTGTTTGGTTGTCTGGACGTTGTTATATGTGTTCTGTGTGGTTATATTTTGGTCTCTCGACTACAGATTGTTTTGTTAAATATTGTTAGTCCAGTCTCCTAGAAAAGTAGTAGAAATCTTCTAAGTGGGCGTGAGATGTCATTCATGTCTGTAGCACAAATGCTGCAGGATGAGTTACATGCCAGAAAATTAATATTTAGGGTTGTTTTTAAAGTTTATAATGATCAAAAGTTTAGGGTTGGTAATATTTTTTAATGTTTTTGAAAGAAGTCTCTTCTGTTCACCGAGTCTGCATTTATTTGATCGAAAATACAGTAAAAATTGTGAAATATTATTATAGTTTCAAATATGTTTTCTATGTAAATATGTGTTAAACTGTAATTTATTTCTGTGATGTGCAGCTGTATTTTCAGCATCATTACTCCAGTCTTCAGTGTCACATGATCTTCAGAAATCATTCTAATATGCTGATTTGCTGCTCAACAAACATTTCTGATTATTATCAATGTTGAACACAGTTGTGCTGCACAATATTTTTGTGGAAACTTACTGTCCCTAATTGTAATGATTTTTTAAATATATATTATATATTATGGATTTTTATGTTATATTTGATATTATCATGTATAATATTACTATATACTGTGTTTTATGTTTTTTTTAAATAATTGTAGCTTTTTGCCTTTATTTACTGGAATAAAGAGTGCAGAAAGGGACATACATTATTTAAAAAATAATAATAAATAAATCAGTCGAAAAATGGAAATGTAGCATACTGATAATTTTCTGCCAGGACTTTATCTGGATATGTGGAAAATACAGAAAATTCCTTCCTATTTCCTGAAGGTTTCATCATCAAGTTTTTGCAGTCTTCAGTGCCTCTATTAGACTTTCACATTTCTTTGCAAGATATCTACCAAGTCTCATCAGACATTTTAGTGACGGTTCAGTCAGCGCACAACAAAACCGTGCAAGCAGTGGAATATTCCACAGTAATACAAAAACTGTGGATGCTGTGGACGGAACACATTTCTTTTCATCTTTGTATTTCTTATATTGTTCAGCAAATTTCCAAGTTTCCAATTAAATAAGTAAATTGCACCGAATGTACAAAAGAAATCTCTCAATCTGTAACGGCTGTTAGAACATGAGCGGGCGAGCTTATTTATCTGCGGTTTGTTTGATTTGTGCTGTGTGTGAAGAGTTTCTGCCTCTTGAATCGATGACCTCTTAAGCCAGAGGAAGATCTTTTGGTTCTTCTGAGAGCGAACGCCTCACTGAGGACACCAGGTTTACAGCGTGTGCTTGCGTGTGTTTGTCTGTGTGTGGTTTGATTAACTGCAGACACCACCTGGTGTGATATTTTGCATCTGCTACAATGACATTTAGACAATTTTAAGTGTGACTTTAGTGTCCAGAAACCTTTTAGAGCCACTTCAAATCTGGATGCAAAACATGTGTATATGTAGTTGATTTCCCCAGGATGTGGTAAATTTCATTAAAATAATAATTTTAATAATTTTGTAACATTTTACAGAACATTGTCTAGACATAATTTATAATTGTAAATTAGATGCATCTTTATTTGAATGCATTTATTAATTAATTAATTTTTCCCGTTTTATAATTTTTTTTGCAGTGCATAGAAGCAAAGAAGTACTGCTGGTATTTTGAAGGAGGATACCCCATCTATTTCATGTAAGTACAATCACTTTTATTTGTCTTCCTTAGACGCTTTCCCATCATCTGCATACAGTGTTTTTTTTATGTCTTTTATTTTATAACCTCTAACGTTTACTCAACTCCATCAGCATGCATTAACTCTCAGAAGTCATTATATGTTTGTGGTGTGCTGTCAGGATGAGCCTCACTGGCTCAGCACAAGAAAATCTGACAATATCCTTCACTTAAGCCTCAAATCTGCTATCAGCTTTGTTCATTAACGCCGCACTTGCTTATGGATGAAAACATAACATTCAAGCTCAGTTAATAGAGCAGGCAGTCTTTCAGCAATATGCATTTATAACTGTAAGGTACATTAAAGATTTAAGTACCCTAAAGTCTGACTGTGCCACTGTATGTACAGAGGTTTAAAGATGCAGTGTGTAATATTGACAGCTAGCGGATGAATCTGCGAATCTGCGATCTCTGACCCAGTTCGATTGCTGGCTTCCATGGATGCAATGCACTGTGTTTTCCATCAGCTGGCAACCCGGGGCGTTGAAATACTATTGGGTAAACTAGCAGTGGGCGGAGTCACACAGACCAAGACAAAAACAGACATTTCGACACCGAACGCACTTTTCAAAGTAGAATAACTGGATGTAGCGTTGTTTTTCAGAGAAACAAGTATGTGAACTTAGTGTGTTTCCTAAATATTTGCAAACCATAACCATAAACAAAAATATTTGCATATCATGGTGTTTTATGCATTAGTACAGTCTAAAAAAATTACATACAGCCCCTTTAATGTTCACCACTAATCAGCAATCAAAACACCAGTGTACCTGCTGCTCTCCAAAATATGTTTTTCTATTATTGTTTAGGCTTATATACTATTATAGTAATCATACTACTTTTTTTCATTTTTATTTATTTATTATTATTTTTTATTTATTTATGTATTTTTGGTATTTTTTGTTTGTATTTTTATTTTTTTTAGTTTTCATTTTCATTTTAGTTAAAATTTTAGTTATGTGCTTTTATCTTTAGTTATGTGCTTTTTTCTAGTAGTTTTAATACTTCAACTTATTTTAATTCAGTTATATAAAAGGCAACAATTTTTTAAAGTTGGTTTATCGTCTAATGTTTATATTTTCCATGCATTTTGAGAGCCTGATTACCAAAACAAAATGTTTCATACCACCAATCACCAATAAAAGCTCCAGAGAAAATATTCTATAATTTATCACCAATACCAATAACCGATTATTTTGTGTACTTGGTAGCTTTAGAGAAAATATTCTATAATGTATCAGTGATATTCTATAATTTATTGCTGATACCAATAACAGATAAATTTGTATACTTGAAAGCTCCAGAGAAAATATTCTATAGTTTATCGGTGATATTCTATGATTTATCGCTGATACCGATAACCGATAATTTTGCATACTTAGAAGCTCCAGAGAAAATATTCTATAATTTATTGGTGTTGTGAAGCCTCACAACAATTCATATTTCAGCTGAATTTTGACGGCAAAATATGGACCAGTTTCCAATCAGAGAATCAAGAGTTGGAGAAGGTTTGCATTTATCGATTGATTTATATGCATCTGTGATGTGTATGCGTGGTCTACAAAAGGGGGAAAAAAAGAAATAATTACAAATAATATTCATTTATCATGTAGTGTACAACAGGGCTAAGTGGTAAAAGGTGCATTTCACTATTTTCCTCTAAATCACTAGATTGCACAAAAACTCAGTTTTTCAATAACTGAAGAATGTAAAAAGTATAAGGTATTTGGGGTAAAAAGCAACTCGACTGTTGACGCTAAAGGCGCAATAATTGACAATTTAATAGCTGGCTGACTTTTTGAGCTGTTTTTAAGCTTTTTAAAATATTATGCAATTATTAAATGGGAATTTGATTTTTATTTTTTCATTTGTATGATTGGATATTAGTAAAATAACAAATTAAAACAAATAATAATAATAATTAATTAATTAATATTATTTTATTAATATTTAAGTTTTAATGTATAATATTTATTATTTTAATAATAATAATAATTATTAATAATATATTTTTTTTTTAAATGTAAAAAAAAAAATGTGCCTCACAGAAAGTTATCAAATGGAAAGTTATCAAAACTATTTTTAAAGCTTGAAGGCTCCAGTCCCATGTATTGTACTTGCATGTAAAAGAGCAGCTAGTACAAGAAAGTCCATACAGGTTTGGAACAGTGATGGAATGATGATAAATGTTTCATTTTTGGGGAGCTGTCTCTTTAAGAGCTCTGGGCTGTATGTGGTGTCCCACTGGGAGTCTGTGAGCAGTTCATCGGCAGGCCTCCAATTATAATGCTGCATGTTCTTTCTGTTTGTAACAAGCCAAATTGAACATCCTGTTGGCCTGCTTTCATCTCTGAATGTGTCCTGCTGTAATACCTGCAGCAGTGTTCATTTGGGGATGTGATTGCATGGCTTTGCATTGTGGTGTGCAGAATAAAGCAGGAGTCCGGCGCAGTGGGAAATGCTGGAGGGGTGATGGAACGCTTGCACCCATCACACAACCTAAGCCAAGACCCTGACACACATAAACTTTGCCTGAATTTAGATGTTTTCCCCTCTGGTTCTTCTGCACTGCATGCCTGTTTTCTGTTGAATGATTGGCACCTTTGAATGACACCGAACGCAGAGGAAAAACTTGTCTTAAGGTCGTTTGATGGCTATGACCTTTCTGTTTCTTGCTGAGCTCAGATTAGTCATGTTGTGTTTGAACCCAGATTAAAGGCATATTTACCCAAAAATGAAGAAGATTTGCTGTTAATTCACTCCCCCTCAGGGAGCCATCCAAGATGTAGCTGACTTTGGTTCTTCAGTAAAACAGTAAAGAAGATATTTAGCTGAAAGCATAGGCCTTGATGATTCATAAAATGCAAGTCAACGGCCACCGTCACTTTGAGAGTCAAAAAAGCATATCAGGCAACACGAAATTAATACCTGTGGCTCCTGATGATATATTGAGGTTTTATGAAGTGAAACGATCAGTCTGTGCAAGAAACTGAACATTACTGACCACATTATTATTAGCTGTAATGTCAAACGTGACAAACGTGGAAATCCGATTCTTTTCCGAGAACTGATTCGTTTTGGGCAGTTTGTTTCAATTCAGCTTGTTTACGTAATCACGCAATGATGTAATGTATACACACTTATATTATTAAAACTCCCAAGAATGATGTTTTCATCAGCTCACCTTTTTACATAAACCATGAGAAATCATAAACTGGCACATTTTGTGTTTCCATCTAAACATGTCATGGACTTAATACATCTACGGTAGTGTGAGAAAGTAAGCTCTTCGTAAGTGTCTTATGAATGTTATATGTAGTTCCTCAGAAGCCTGTGGTCTGGATTGGTCTCATGAATTGAGTAGATTGTCGACATCAGCTATAGATTAAAGGAGCTCTAATGGTGAAGAAATGGTTATAAATATCTAATAAAGGGCTTCTACTCATTTATAAGAGCTTTAGAGTCCAATATTCCACTGTCTGAAAGAATGTCTTTAAGAAAGAAGAATACACTGGAAATCTACATAGACCAGGACTTTCTAACGATTCTGATCTGAGCTGACAGCTTTGAGCATTGTAGTTGCATGCTGTGATTCCTGAATTGTGGGTAACCTCTTTTCTAACATTAGAAATGTCTTTACTGTCATATTTGATCAATTTACTGCATCCTTGATGAATAAAAGTATGAATTTATTTAAAAGACAACAACAACAAAATCTTACTGACCCCAAATAGTAATTTCACAGTAAACAACCACACTTCTGACAATTTAATGAATTTTAACGACTTGGAAATTGCTTGTAAATTTCACAAATAATTACAAAGAAATGGTGAGTAACACATTGAATTAATCATGAAATTTTGAATTAAAAAAAAAAGCCTGAAGTAGTATATTCTTGTAAAACAAAACTCCATTAATCTTTGTTCAACTTCAAAAATTAATTCTTTATAGCAGAATACACACACATTATTTGATTTACATTTTATTTTAAATCGATTTATCTTTTAATTATGATCAGATATCCTGCATCCAAAAATATTTTCTAGGGACATTTTACAAATAAATAAATAAATACTTAGTGGGGGGTGATTTAATGTTTTTAAGGCATTTTTAACATCTGAACAAAGGACTACAGTTAAAAATGAGTGTGTTGGCTAATACTGCCACATTTACAGAAATGTTAATTAATGTGCATTGCTCTTATAAATGAAGTAATCCCTTGATTATGTAATTTATAGATGTTTCTCCTTAAGCTATTAAACTTCAAACACACTTCTGTCTTTGTTTTTATTTTAAGGCAGTGAATTTATTTCTTCCCAAGCTGTAGATGTTTACTGTGTTCTTTCTGATGATTCAGCTTTCTGTCCCTGTCTCCATCCCTCCTGAAAGATAGATCCCTCTCTGATCTGCTCTTTCATAGAATTAAATTCTAACTCGTATGTGTTTAATATTCCGTGCAGTCTCTGTTTCAGTAGCCGTTGTGTGGGCTGTCATCATTTATTTATCACATGTGACTTATATGGTGCATGCCACTTTTTAAATATAGATCATACGTTTTCTTTGAACGGCTGTAAATATTGACATGGCCTTCTTTTATAATTTATGAAGACTTTCAAGTGTGCTTGGACACAGTCTTGCATGTTTCATAGACGACCCTGTCAGCATGGCATTGCACGTATTTAGATTTTCTATTGATGACATTAAATTGGGGAATTCAGTAAACGGATTATTTTAGAAATTCACTATTCACTAACCTCAGGCAATATAGTTTCATTTAGTTTCTAAATGTTCTGAAATATCACTGTGCATTATTATGAATGAGATAAATGTCCTTTATCTCAAACCAGAGTTATTATAGTGCCGTTCACACTCAGAACTGTCCATTGTTGATCAGACATGCAGAGTCCAAACTCTCTCTGCATTTCAGTGAGCATGTCCGCTTCGACCGCTCTTAACGATGGAGGCAGGAGGGAAGCTGGCTCATCCGCTCGATCAGTTATGTGAAGTTGAAGAATGGGTAATGAAGGCCAGTCTGAGCGCTTGATCCGGTCCGTTTGACTGGAGCTCTACACGAGACAGCGGCTGAGAGCTCTCCACTGCCCTTCACAATCAAGACTTGACTTCAGCTCCAGTTAGTTCTGCTGAGTTTATTCTCATTTTTAAGGCTCGTTACCTAAACGCTCTTGTTTTTGAGGATGTGGATCGAGCGCTGTGTTCGCTGCATGTAATGTGCATTTGAAAATATGCTCCAAAATAGCTTCCCAAGTTTGTATTAAGCATTTATAAATCTGTTGTCAACAAAACAGAAGCATTTCTAAAGAGAAGTTTCCATGCAGTTTCCACCAAAATAAAAGCTCTATGGTTTAATGTTTGAAAGCAAAGAAAAAAAAACATTACATTAGTATTGTAATTGTGCTGTTGTCAAATGTAAGGGATATTGCACACCTGGCTGTGTATTAAATGACTTTAATGCACGACGTGGAAGCAAAGAACCACCCGACACACAGCGGAGTGCATTAAAATCGTTAGCTAGCCGTGCATTACTCCTCTTATACCATGGTCATTTGCCAGCATTGACAAGTTAAATCTGTTAATGATGTTTGCATTGTGATATTTGACCGGAAGAGTACAAATTATGGTTATTTTCATCAGTGACAGCTCGTAAGGCATTCTGCCCGCTTCAAATCAGACACATAGATGAAGCAGATCATCACATTTATTTGAATGAATTGTAGCATTCATTTGAATAATTTATTGAGAGACAGCGCGAGAGAGAGAGATGACAGTTGTGTGTGTGTGTGTGAATTACCTGCATCTGCATGTCTCTCTCTACAAACAAAGAAGCTGTGAGTTTAGCTGCTTCAAAAACAGGGATTTTACCTTATTTAATGTAGCGATTCAGTATCGAAGCTATTTTATTAATAAAAGTTGTGGGGCTGTTTTGACAATACGTTTCTGTGCTCCTCAATGTTTGTGTGTGTGATCATGCGATTTTGGAGAGGTTAACTAGCTAACAAGCTAGCTTAAAAAACATAAGATCCCACCCTCCATACAAATCACTCTCCAAAGCCACACCCCCTCCAAATCACATGACCGCACACAGATAGAGCACAGGCTAACCAGTGACACGATGAGAGATTAGCTCATGTCTCGTTCACCGGTGACAAAACATTACAGTACAAAGCGCAGAATATTACATTTACATTTAGTCATTCAGTAGACGCTTTTATCCAAAACGACTTACAAATGAGGACAATGGTAGCAATCAGAATCAACAAAAGAGCAATGATACACAAGTGCTATAACAAGCCTCAGTTAGCTTAACGCAGTACACGTGGCAAGGATTTTTTTTGTGCTTTCAAACGATTAATTGCGATTAATTGCATCCAAAATAAAAGTTTTTGTTTATAACTTTAATAACTTTGTTTAATATATGTATGTGTGCTGTGTATATTTATTATGTATATATAAATACACACACATGCACGTATATATTTCAGAAAAAAAATATTTTTATATATTAAATATATTTATTTATAATCTAAATTATATGAATATAAATATAGACATGCATGTAATAAATGCATGTAAATATTTTCTAAATGTATACTGTATGTGTGTGTATTTATATATACATAATAAATATACACAGTACACACACATATATTATGCAAACAAATTGCAGTGACATTACAGGTTTATTCAGCTGCTTACACAGTATTTTCAAAACTGCCTGTTTTTTCAAAACTTTACACACAAATCCAAGAATTGCACACAAAATGCAAAATGCCTCACATCTCTTGCAGAATGAAGCGCTGCATTCAAAATATCACAAACACATCTCAAAAGCAAACATTTGCAAACAGCTTTGCCATAATATTAATTCCTGTTAGATTTGTGTTGCATAGAGAATTGTGTTATGTTTTGCAAAAAGTGTTTTATGAAATTGAAAAGTGAGTCAAAGGCTGAGAATTAGTGTATGGTTTTGCAGATTTGGTGTGTGCTTCTGCTGTTTGAGTGACAGCTTTCAGAAACTGTCACAAGTGAAGATTTTGTGTGCAAGCAGCTAAAAAAAACTGTAAAGCTGTCAGTCAGCGGTTCAGATCTGACACCCAGATGATGCATTTTTATATCGAACAAGCTGAGTGCTGGATTTTATTTATTTTAATTATAATTTATATTTTAATTTTAATAAATTAAAAATCATTAAAAAAAAGATTTTTTTATTTCTGATAATTAATGTTTAAGCAGTGTGCCTTTTGTCAGAGCTGCTTCACACCTCACTGAACAAAGACTTGCAGTAAATATCAGAAGCTCAGTGCGAACTCTTATGCTCGTTAAATCAAAGGGCAGCGACTTTTAAAGTGTGCTGGTAATTAAGACCTTCAATAACAGATGTTCTGTTGAAAGGTCATCAACAATGGCTAATTATCTGCTTCAGCATCCATTGTGGCAGTAGTATTTACCCAGCATGCCAATGGGTCACAAGAATAGGATTTTATATTACAGTATCAAAAACAAGATTATATATTGTCTAAATGCGTTTAAGCCTACAGAGTAAGAACATGTCAGATGAGCACAAGCAGCATTAATTAATACATTTTTTATTTGACTTTTACGTTTTTAAGTTTAAGTGTTGAAAAAGCATTTTGGGTGGCATAAAATACATTTTATATGATAACTATTTATCTTATTTTTATTCATCAAATTTTTAAAGGAAAATGTTGTGGTCAAGTCATGTTGTGGCGAAGAGAAGTTTGCACATTCTGCTCTGCATATCCTGTGTTATTTTTCACAGGAGAAATAAGGTCAAATATGGATTTCAAAGGACATGAGGGTTTATAAATGATGGCGAAATTCTTGTTTTGGTGTTGAACTGTTTTTTAAACTTTTTGTTTTTCCATTTGGATGAATGGGTTTTTAACATCTTAATCAAAGCAATGCAAACACCATCCATCAACATCACGGTTCAAGCACTGAAGCGTAAAGCTGCAGTCACAGAGAAACATATTGACCTGTCATTGCATCAACTTTCAAGCTCTGCTGGATACAGAGGAACTAGATCACAGGAAAGCTTTGATTGTACAAGTCCTCCCAACTGCAGGGAAGAGGGTTATTTTCATTCTCTACATCAAACATTGGACTCAGCTCACAAGAAGAATTATGTTATTTACATGATCTGTTTGAAATATTGAAGGAATAGATCAGCCAAAAATGAACACTAGCTAAAAATGTGCTCACCTTCAGGTCATCCGAGATCAGGATGAGTTTGTTTCTTCATCAGGTTTGAAGAAATGTAGCACTGCATCAGTGTCTCAGCAATGGATGCTCTGCAGTGAATGGGTGCCGTCAGAATGAGAGTCCAAACAGCTGATAAAAACATCACAATAAAGAGAAATCTGCACAGATCAAGCACCGTTTACAAGCCAAAACAACTTGTTTGTTGCTGGATTCTGATGTGAGAGACAACAGGAGATGCACTTTTTCACTGGAGGAAGAGTTATTATGGATTATGGACTCTATGTATTTTAGTTAAAAACGTCTTAATGATGGATTAGTTTCAGCTTTTGTCTTCTCCAGATGTTAACTGATGGACTGGAGTGCTGTGGATTACTTGTGGATTATTGTGATGTTTTTATCAGCTGTTTGGACTCTCATTCTGACGGCACCCATTCACTGCAGAGCATCCATTGCTGAGACACTGATGCAATGCTGCATTTCTACAAACCTGATGAAGAAACAAACTCATCCTAATCTTGGATGGCCAGAGGGCCTAATTTTCATTTTTGGCTAAACTATTCCTTTAATGAGTATTTAATGTTGTGTTGGGGGGGGGGTTGCACAGGCAAACACCACATTTTCTTTAGAAAGCGTAAACATGCAGTTGAACTGTAGTTTATTTCCATTTCAGAGGTTTGCAGCTGGTCAAACAAAATGCTGACCTTTACATGTGACATTGTGATATTTGGTTTTACCGAGTGAGAAATGATGGTCTCAGCTGGTAGAGATGAGTGTGTGTTTGTGACGGATGGAGTCAGGTTTGTGTTGTTGTGTAAGCGGTGGACTGTGAGATTGCCTTTCATGGTTTCCAGCAACTCTGAACACGAGACCACTAGATGCTAAGATGCTGTCTCTCTTATCTTTATATTATCAACTGCAGTGTTGGGAGTAACGCATTACAAAAGTAATAATATTACACCTACATACCGGTATCTAAATATGATTTCATATATTTTATGCTATATAGACCTACCACGTTACCCTCCACTGGATGTAGAATGAGCAGCATTAAACTACATTTTGGCATTTTACAATACTTATGTGGATATTTTGGATGAAAGTAACTCAAAAGTGACTCAAAAGTAGTGTAATGCATTACAATTCAGAGACAGTAATATTGTAATGTAACTAATTACTTTCAAAAGACAGTAACTAGTAATATATAATGTATTACATTTTGGAAGTAACTTGCCCAACACTGATCAACTGTAGGAATATGGTTGACTCACTAGGATTGCGTTATATTTTATACAGATGTTTATCTGTTGTCTGGTTGTCTACATCAGATGCTCGGTGTCACCTTGTGGCCTTTGGTCGATGACACAACACTGTTTTTGTGTGGAGATAAATACATTCAATAACTTGAATACACCGTTTCAACAGTAAGCATGTTTTTAATTTGTAAATTAAAATTATTTTGGGGGTGCATAAATAATTTTAAACTTGTGTGATGCAACCAACATGCAGAAACTACAAAATTAATATATTTCTTTCTTTTTCTTCATCACATACACTCTTATTTTGTCAATGGCTCCTTAAAAGTTTCTGAGATTTCCTAATTTTTAAAGATCCAACACTGTAAAAGTGATTTTTCCAAATTGTAAATAAAGGTTGGAGTACATTTTACAAAACGAAAAAAAATATATATATTTCAGTCTTTTTACAGTCTTTTAAAAATCCTTGCTGTTCCCTTTTAAGGGAACTCGCACTGCGTCCTCTAGTAGTGGACTTTATGGGGAATGCAATCAGCATGACCGGTGTCTGAAACTCGTGTGAAAACACTCCAGATCACTGGACCGCACAGCCCATGACGTCATTAGAATAAGTATAAGAGGATGCATGTCATCAGCTTCTTTTGTCTTCAGGAGCATTTGTTTGTGTACGTGTAGGAAACACTCTGCAAAATGTAGTGCACTATATTGGATGTCGGGTCCGAATTCTGAGTGAACGACTTCATTCCCTACATTCATTCACTACTTTTTACCCACAATGCATTCTGATTTCGAGTGTACAGTTGATCTACACTCGCTGAAGCACTATTTCCCACAATTCAATGCGGAGTAGCGACGAGCTGGAAGAGAGAGCGGGAGCGAGCGAGTTTGAAGGAGAGATGCCGTTTATATCGTTCTTATTTCTGCTTTAACGTTTATATTTCATACATTATTTATATTAAAATATATTATGTAGGCATTAACTCAATTTAATATTTTACTAATTTACTGAGGTTGCATCTTTCTTAATTTACAAAAATTATGATAATTTGGTGGATAATTTAAAATTGATCACCTATAGGTAGCGTATTCATTCTGATGTAAAATTAACGGTCGCCTGAGGGCGCTCTACGACCATTGTCATCTTATCTGAGTGCAAAACTCTGCTTGGGAGAGTTTCAAGATACTATAAATAATAAATACATAAAATTATGAACGTGTTAATGTGTATTTATATTTGTTGACAGTATTTTAATAGTATTTAATGATTATGAACATATAAGCATAACAAAACAAATTAATAATATACCATCGATGAAACCACAAAGCTGACGCAGAGGTATGTATAATTACAATATAAAGTCATTTTGAGTGTTATTGCTATTAATATTATTTTCTAAAATAAGGTGCATGTAATATAAGTTCATACGTGGTCTCACGTGCAGTGTAGCCTACATGTCACCGTCCGAATCCGTTCACTCCTTTCTGATATAGTGCACTCAACTGCCATACACTATATAGGGATTAGTGAATGAGTGAGCGATTTCAGACACAGCTTTAGTGTGTGCCTCCGTTTGAGGACCTGACGACATGCATGATTGAATGCTCTCATTGCGCTTATTATGAATAAGTGTGAATGTGCGTTTGACTCACGAGACGGCGGGATGCGCTCATGGTCATGCACGAGGCTACTGAGAGCAGAGGTAAAGCTTTGCTTTTACTCGAGATTGTAGACAGTGTTTGCATGAGTGCATTCACCTCTCGAGGGAGTCACACAGGCTTAATGCGATGCATTCGCGGCAGTTTCTGTTCTCGCCTGATTCTTGAGGGAATCGAGTGTTTGAACAGAGCGTGTTTGGCTCTCGAGGGAGCTGAATGCACACTGCATGATGTGATCACGCTGAGAAATGCCTCGTATGCTTGATTCTCTTTTGCGGGGCATGGAAGGAATCTGACGGGAAGTGCTTCCCTTTTCAGCAATTCCTTTCTTTCTGTTCTCTCCCGAGGGATAGTAGTCACAATAATCGGTTCCACCCAGGCTTGACTTTCTTTCGTTGGATTGCGGTGAGGTGGGATCGAGCACAGAGTTTGCGGTGAGGTGGGATCGAGCACAGAGTTTGAGCTCCTCTTGTTACCTCTTTTAAGCGGAAGTCTATCAAAGATGTACGAGAACCGTTTCCTTTGGTGGCTATCCCTTTTATGAAGATTGTACCAAGATGCCCATCCCCAGTGATTTTGGTTTTTAAGTAGGGTTCCTTGCTCTCTTCTTGGCAGCATCTCAGGTTGATCTGCCTCCAGTGTATTTAAGGCAGCCCACCTTAAACGTTGTCAAAGCTGATAACTGTCTGAGGACAGTTCCCTTTGACTAGCTGCCCGGGTGGAGCGAGACGTCCCTCACTACGTATGTAGATATTGAAGCAGGGTTCCTTGCTCCTCTGTTCAGTCCACATGTATAGGTTCCTTGGATTGAGCTCTCGTAAAGACTCCCTACTCGGGAAGTATTTTTGTCAAAGATGTACTGGTTGAGGCTGGTTTTCTTTGATAAGATAAGAGAGTCGAGAGCTTTTTCCCTACCGAATATTTCAGGTAGCCAGGTCGGGCTTCCTTGGTGCTTTCTAGGGCATAGATGGTTCCCCTGAGGTTCCCTTTTGATATTATAGGCTGCCTCCCCTGATCTCAGGGTTTTCTCAAGCAGGCGGTCCCCTGAATCCCACATGCTTTGGGCTGTCTCCCCTGCTTTAGGGTTTTAAGTAGATGGGCCATTGTCTTGGGAGCTGTTTGAGGACAGCTGTGTTCCCAATAGGGATGTGCGATATCTTATCGCTTGCGATATACCGGTAAAAATTCTCCCCATGATAAGAATTAGTCTTTCCGCGATAATAACGATAAAGTCTAGTTGTTGACATATTTTTGTGTGCAACAGTGCGGAGCGACATGGAGCGAGGCGGACGTGAAATTGAGGAGGAGTTTATCACTAAATGAGGAGCTCCTTTTACAATCTGGAACTGGTTTGGTCAGGGTTGTACAGTGCACAAAAAATCGGTCTGAATAAATGTAGTACAGTAGCATGTGTGCGATACAGTTTTGCATGTGTATAAGCCTATTTACAAACCTGTTGTCCAACAAAAATATAATTTATTGACATGCTTTTTCTCCAAATTAACTTAACATAGTCGAGTGTTTGAAATAACTTCTTTTTGTGACCAGACGTGGTTTCATATTACAGAATGATAGTATTATATACAGTGATAAAGGCTATCGATTAGCATTGCATTATAAATATACTTT
>NW_015643188.1:344831-354912 GCF_001515625.1 Sinocyclocheilus rhinocerous | reverse complement strand
TGAATAAATGTAGTACAGTAGCATGTGTGCGATACAGTTTTGCATGTGTATAAGCCTATTTACAAACCTGTTGTTCAACAAAAATATCATTTATTGACATGCTTTTTCTCCAAATTAACTTAATAACATAGTCGAGTGTTTGAAATAACTTCTTTTTGTGACCAGACGTGGTTTCATATTACAGAATGATAGTATTATATACAGTGATAAAGGCTATCGATTAGCATTGCATTATAAATATACTTTTCTTACACAAAATATATGGTTTATCTGTGTTCTTCAAGCAATCTTGGGTATTTTTTATATTTCGTATGTTTATTGTCTTTAAGTTTCATCAGTTAAAATTTCTCTATCTCCGTTGTGCGTTTTATTCAGCGATAACTGGATACTTTGTCCATATTAGGGATTTCATGGAGTGTCGTTAGTGCTATTACTTCTGCGATGCATATGTGTAGTTTCTGCGCAAGGGCGCCCTCTGGCTTCCAGTGTGAATTAAACAGTCATTACATTACGTGTGTACTCAGTAATGCTCACAACACCCTATTTTGGGTAAAAATAGGAAAGATAATACTTTTCTCTAAAGAAACAGGATTCCCTGAATTATCGTCATTGATATCATTATTGCAATAAATACCAGAAATATCGTGATATATTTTTAAGCCCATATCGCCCATCCCTAGTTCCCAACTTGACTGAATGGGAAGTCCCTCCTTAATATAATAGTTGGTTGGGTTCCCCATTTCCCCCAAGTTATTTTAGCTGTCCAGGTGTCATTGCTGTTGGTGTTTGCCACTATTTTTGGTGCTCTTTTCACCAGGTGAACAGGCAATGCACCGAGGCATAGTGGGTATTTCGTTCCCAATAGTGTCCACTAGAGGACGCAGTGCGAGTTCCCTTGGAGGGGAACGATCTCCTTCAAACAAAAAATTTGATGACGCCCTCCATATATGTAAGGTGTTTCTTCATAATAATTTGTAAACTTTTACTAGCAATTTCCGAGTTAAAATTGTTTCAAAGTAAATGCAACACCAAATGTTTTTGTAATGTCTTACAAGAAAATGTTTTGTTGTTTATTATTAGTCAGAGTATTCTTAATTAATAGGAGAGACATACATTTCAGTCATAAACAAAAAAGTGGTTTCATATTCAACATAGTATACTCAATTGCAGTTTTGTTGCTGTTGCTTAGTCATTAAAATTACAGGACTTATTTTGGATCCTTTCAGTTTGTGTGACTGATAGCGTGTGATGAATCTCCCAGAGGTTTGCTGAAAATCAGCACTGACATCTTGACTCGTGCTTGAAGTCCAGTCATTCTCTCAGATATGAAGAGCTTCAGAGGAAAAACTCAGGTCAGAACTGCCTTCTGTGAAGCTGAACTGTCCTTACACTCGAGAAGCTCAACGCCAACACTGTTCTGACTCACATACAGGTAAAGGCTAATATCAGCACAGAACAGCGTTTGCTCACTTCAGAACTGATAAATGGTATATTTTGCTGTGGTAAACTGTCTGACACACGCTGAGATATAGTCCTATAATTTACGTAAATCACAGTCTATTCCGATCCATTAGGCCCTGAGAGAATTCATTGTTAAAGAGGGTTCTGTGACATTAGATTTATATTAAATTGATGCTTTCAGCAGGACGCCGGCTGAGGCTCTGACTTTATTTGCTTCTATTTACACATAGCTTGCACTATACAACTCTTTTATTTCTGCATGGTATGATTCATTAGTAACAAAACACCTAAAGCAATAAATAAAATACAAAAAAAATAATATAACCTAATATAATTTTTGAACAGGGCCAACAATATTTTAAATGTGATATTTGAACATTTTTGAAACACTTTTGTCTCCCAAAATCAAAGCAAATATATGCAGAAACATGTAAACAAACAAATAAATAAATGAAAGCAGTTTTTTTCCTTAAATCAAATAATTTGACCTTTGTATGACAACTAAATTTTTTTTATTTATTTTTTTTTATTCACTATTTAATTAATTAATTAATTTTATACTTGCGTGTATTGAAGGAAATGAAACTTGGTTACACAAAAATGTTTTAAAAGATTTTTCTTTTTCTTCAACACATACACTCTTTGTCATTGACTCCTTTTTAATTCTCTGAGACGCAGCAATATTTTAAATGTAATAAATAAAACTGCTTTACAAGTATTTAAGTATTTGAAGCAGACTGTTTAAGTACTGCTTTCAGAATAGCCACAATATGTAATAATTGAAGATGCAGGAAGATGCAGAATGCAGAAACCTGCGGGCTGCAGATTCAGTTCATATGAATTAGTTATGAACGAGGTAATATTGATGTATTATGGCAGAGATGAACCTTCACTGCACAGAACAGAACAGATGAGATACAGTGGCGTACACTGAAACAGAATAATAGAAATTACAGTGCTATGGCATGCAAGAAATGAAGTCCCATTTTATAGTGATAAATAAATGAATAAATAATGATCTGCATTATTTAGAATAATGTCTGCAACCTATAAATCACAATCATATTCCATTATGTAGGGATTCAAGTTAACCCCCCCCCAGGACACAAAAAAAGGAAAGAAAAAAAAAAGAAGTATTTAGCAGACAATATAGATTTGAACAAAGATAGTACATTTATGATGATGCATTTAGTATCTTTGTCAGATTTTTATTAGTGATCAACTGATTATCTTAGTGTTTAACACTGCATTTATTTGATCAAAAATTATGAAATATTATCAACATGTAAAATTGTAATAAAAGTTTTCTAGGTGAATATTATGTTCAAATGTAATGTATTGCTGTGATGTACTGCATCATTACTCCAGTCTTCAGTGTCACATTTGATCTGTCACTTTTAATCAATTTAATGCGTCCTTGATTAATAAAAGTATTGATTTTGTCCCACGAAAAAAAAAACTTCCCCAGAATGTTTGAACTTTTTTATATATTTAAAGTGAGATTATATTTGATCTTTCTTTAGTGCTGTATGGTATGAAATCATTTATGATTTGGTTGGCATTAAACACTGTGTCTTGTGTGCAGGCTGATGTATTTCTTTTTTAATTAATTTCTGATTGATGTATTGTTGCAGAGGGAGGTATGGTTGTGATGCTGCTCCTCTGATGGTAATAATCACGTTCTCCTCCCGCTGGCTCCTCAGAAATGGCCCATTAAGTATGCTAATAGATCGCAGTGGTTCTGATGGGCTAATTTATTTCTCATTTCACAATATGGCACAGCTTGGAAAAAGGGTGTAGTGCTTTCAGTGTTGTTTAGAGGAGGAACATGCTGTCGTTCAGTGAATATAGAGCTGAACATGTGAAGTGCTTGTTCAGGATTCGAACTGCTCTTGGGTTTTGCAGAAGTCTAAGCGAGCAGGGTTTTAGCTGCTGAGACGGTCTTTTCTCTGTCGGTCGTTGCTTTGATTAGTGAGTCTCGGTCATTAGTGCTGCTGTCGAGCTGAAGCTCTGCTAAAATGGCCTTTGATTCCTCCTGAAGAGCGCCAGCTCATCTCTGTTTGATGTGACGGGACAGAAGAGCCACTGAAGAAACCGGCATTAAACAGCAAATCAGCACAGTTCTTTCTCTTCTCATGCACAGGGCTTTCAGTTTGCTCTGAAATGATTCCCTGTTTAGCAGAAGCTGCATAAATCACAGCATCTAGAAAAGCTCAGAATAAAAACAAATACTGGATTCAATCCTTTGACATCACTGTCCGTTCACTGCTCATACTCGCTGATGTTCCTGCTGCTGTTTTCACACCAAAGATAGCAATAAAGAATGACTTTTGTTATCTGAAACCGGTAGCACGCACTTCGCCACAGGACCTGAAGGAGAACAGCCTGCTGCTCTGATAATGCGGATCAGATTGTGTTTTCTCCGCAAGCTGCATTCATTCAGTTCAAGTAAATTGAGAGTCATGGAATTCAATAGGACAATAGGAACACAACTAATACATTTATGTAAACTTTCATTAATTACTGCTTAATGTAAATAATAAAGTAATAACAGAATAATAAATAAACAACTTATTAAAGGAAGTGGAAAAAGTTTCCCATATCTTCTGTAGTTGACGTCTTGGGCTGTGTGACAGATTTAGACCAGTTTATATGTGTTGGGTAACCACAAAAATTAGAAGTGATAAAATACTTTAGCAATAGTTAAAATGAAACAACACTAAATTACACAAGAACTGGTGTCGTCATCATCAGTCCTCACTATGGAAATGTCAGTCCAGCGCTCTGCTTCATGTCTTTATTGCTATAGGATCCACACCAGTGTTGGGTTTGCTGATCAGATGCACAGGCATGCTTTAACTGAGAGAATCTGAATAACTGATGCTTCTCAGCATATGTTCATATTTCAGGTGATATTATCTGCAGCACATCTGTGAATCAATAATGCATTGGATCTCAGCTCAGACAGACCATAACTACTCAAACTGCACTGTGATGTTGTTTCCACACACAAATATTGTGAAGCACAACAGTTTTCAACATTGATAATAATCAGAAATGTATCTTGAGCAGCAAATCAGCATATTAGAATGATTTCTGAAGATCATGTGACACTGAAGACTGGAGTAATGATGCTGAAAATACAGCTGCGCATCACAGAAATACATTACAGTTTAACAGATATTCACATAGAAAACAGCTGTTTTACATTGTAATAATATTTCATAATTTCTACTGTATTTTCAATCTTATAAATGCAACTTTGGGTGACTAAAACTGACTTAAAAGTGACTATTAAAAACAGATAGATTGACAGACAGACAGACAGATATATAGATAGATAGATAGATAGATCTGTATATTGTGCTTTCATGTATGCATTGCTATGTTTAATGCAATAAATTATTATTGTAATTAACACAATAATATATATTTTATAATAACATTTCCATATAGTAGATAAATCATGTTTTATTGGTCATTACTGCCACATTCTGCCAATAATAGCATTGGCTCAACTAATTTTTAATTGCTACTCATTATAACACAATTACAAAATGAAAATCCCCGTTCAGCAGTTGGAGAGATCCTGCTGTGATGAAAATGAGTCTCTTTGACCGTCGTTTCTTCTCACTGCTTCACTCAGTGTCACCAACGGTATCTGTGACCCTGGACCACAAAACCAGCCATAAGGGTCAATTTTTCGAAATTGAGATTTATGCATCATCTGAAAGCTGAATAAATAATCTTTTCATTGATGTATGGTTTGTTAGGATAGGACAATATTTGAAAATCTGGAATCTGAGGGTGCAAAAAAATCTAAATATTGAGAAAATCATCTTTAAAGTTGTACAAATGAAGTTCTTAGCAATGCATATTACTAATCAAAAATTAAGATTTGATATATTTACGGTAGGAAATGTACAAAATATCTTCATGGAACATGATCTTTACTTAATATCCTAATGATTTTTGGCATAAAAGAAAAATAATAATTTTGACCCATACAATGTATTGTTGGCTATTGCTACAAATATACCCCAGCGCCTTAAGACTGCTTTTGTGCTGCAGGGTCACGTATATGGTTTGATTGCAGAAGAACTGTGAGGTGAAGCCTTCAAAAGCTAATAAAATATTCGTCTGGACTCTGATCACTGCAGGATTCTGAACTGTTTAAAGTTGCACAAAATGTATGAAAGGTTTGCAAATACTGCAGCTGCTGTGGAAAGACAATCTTCTTATTAGTATTAGTTTTCAGTGTATCAGCAGTTCAATGCATCTGTTTTCATTCCAGTTCACCGCTGCTTCATTCATCATTGTTCATGTTTTCTGTGAATGAGATGGCATCGGCTCTCGGTGAAGAGTCCTGGATCTGTGCACGCATTTAGTTGGAAATGGAAATGAACTGATTGCATCTTTTCTTCTTCACGGTTTCTCCACAGATGTCGCTCGTATGAGGACTGCTGTGGGACTCGCTGCTGCGTCCGAGCGCTTTCCATCCAGAGACTCTGGTATTTCTGGTAAGAATGGCCTTTTCTTCTCCTTTTATACATTATTACTTTGTGTTTTATTTTTCATTTACTGTATGATTTACTATTTTCACTCAGTAAATTGCCAGTAAATTTCACAAATAATTATAAAACAGCAAGTTACATGGACTTAAATGTGAAATTTTGAAGTTGAAAAACTGAACTAGTATTTTTGGTAGCACTTTACTTAAAGCCTTTATGTATAATGCATTATAAAAGTAGTTTTAATGCATTAATTATGCATTGTAATGCACCTTATAATGCATTGTATGATCTCATGATTAATTGTAACTATAGTTATAATACTTCAATATTTGTTGTTACACTTTTAAAAAGTATAATGCACATGAAAAACAAACCTACAAATATTATAATGCATTTTAAATTTGATTAGAAAAATCATGAAAAGATATAATGCATTACAATGTACATTATGAATACCTTTACAATGCATTATGCATAAAGGCTTTAAGTAAAGTGTTACCGTATTTTCTTGTAAAACATACTCCAATAATCTTTGGGTCAAATATGAAAAAGGTTTTCAAGCATCAAAACAAAAGTTTAATACAGCTTTAAAATGTAAGGGTTTTCCCTTCATACATTAGAATTTCCTGTTTCATTTGACTTGTTCTGAGCAAAAAAATAATGACATTTTTACCATGATTTTCAAGAAGACACCCACTGAAATGTCATTCAATGTAATAGATCACATACCAAAAAAAGCTACACCAAGAATAATTAGATGACATTAAAATACTGTATTTAAGAATCACAGTTCAGCCCTAAAATACTAATGAATTATCATTCTAAATCTTTGCCACTTTTTAAATCCTTCAAACCACCAAGTTTTACCCATTTGACAGCAAGAATACTTTTAACTTTATACATTTTTCTGTATTGCTTTATTGCATTTAAATGTTCAGTTATTTTTGTTATAAGAAAAAAGTTATTAAACCTGTTCTACTGTATTATGACAGCACTTTTTTAAAAACTAAATTTCAATATCGCGATAATACCGTATACCGTGATAAAAGCATTAGCAATTAATCGCAACATGAAAATTTGATACCGGCATATCCCTAGGTTAGAATAAGTTTTATTTTTTACTTGAATATTTCAGCCATATTCTTTACATTTTATTTTTACTTTTTAAGTTATTTGAAGCTTTTTGTTAATGCTTTTTTTAAGTTTAATTTGATGAAGACAGCAAACTGGGACATCTCATCTTTGACCCATTTTTTATTTAGCACTTCAATAAAACAGTATAGAATTGTAACTTCTGCCGTTTGTGGGTAATGTGCAGCAGCTGGCATGTGATTTGATGGTGGTTGTGTCAGTCGTGTGTGTCTGCTCTCTCATAGGCTGCTGCTGATGATGGGCGTGTTCTTCTGCTGCGGAGCGGGCTTCTTCATTCGCCGGAGGATGTATCCATCAGTGCTCAGCGAGGAGCCCGCCTTCAACGTGTCCTTCACCAGACAACCGGTCAGCTCGCCAGGTCAGCGTCACACCATCACAACATCATCACCATCACCACCATCACAACATCATCACCATCACAACATCACACCATCATCACCATCACAACATCATCACCATCACAACATCATCACCATCATCACCATCACAACATCATCAACATCACACCACCATCACAACATCACACCATCATCACCATCACCACCATCATCAACATCACACCATCATCACCATCACACCATCACCATCACAACATCATCACCATCACCACCATCACAACATCATCACCATCATAACACCATCACAACATCATCAACATCACACCATCATCACCATCACAACATCACCACCATCACAACATCATCACCATCACCACCATCACCATCAACATCACACCATCATCACCATCACACCATCACCATCACAACATCATCACCATCACAACATCACAACATCACCACCATCACAACATCACACCATCATCACCATCATAACACCATCACAACATCATCAACATCATCACCATCACAGCATCATCACCATCACAACATCATCACCATCATCACCATCACAACATCATCAACATCACACCATCACAACATCATCACCATCACAACATCATCACCATCACAACATCATCACCATCACCACCATCACACCATCATCACCATCACAACATCATCACCATCACAACATCACGCCATCACAACATCACACCATCATCCTCATCATCCAAAGCCTAAGTGTATATGGCAAAAAATATTGTCTTTTTTTCTTCCTTTTTCCAGAAGATTTGACCGATTCAAGATCATGATTTTGATGGTTTTTTGTTTTTTTTGTTGTTCTTCTTTTTTTAAGGTTAAAGTAGTCCTCTTATCGTAATTTCAACATGATTCAAGTAACACATTTATTAAAAACTTACAAAACCATCTGATTAAAGAAAGTTATGTTCCAAGTGCAGCATACGAGAAGTTCAACATACTGTAAATGTAAAACAAATTACTTCATATTTCATGCATCTTTTCTGCAAACATATAATAGTAAGGCAAATATTGTACAAACTTGTCTCAAACATATCCTATATGTTCATAAATAATATAAATAAAATTTCTTAGCCAAAACGTAGGCATTCAGTTTTAGGGATCAAATCAAAAAGTCAATTCAAAGTATAAAGTATAAGAAGCAGTATAAGATATATATACAAGTATAATATCAGCAGTTCAGTGATCTAAAAAGTATAAGAGTATAAAAGTATAAGTATATATACTTTTATAAGCGTATAAAAGAGTATAAAAACGCAAACATCAGATATCAGACATACAGTACTGGATCTGCACAGCTTTCTGTTTTCTATTGCTTTTCTGTTTAAAAATGCATTTTATGGACGTGTTTGACCTTTTACATTTGAATTAATTGATAAAAAAAAAGAAAGAAAAAAAATTGTTCCAGCCCTACTATAACATGGGACGGCAGGCCCTGTACCAAAATCCACCGAGCGTCCTGCCTAGACTGGAACTGCATTTTGGCAGATCTTGTGCCATCTTTATTCATAATGCAGTCAAGGAAGAGTAGGGCTAAGAGAGGGGAAATGATATCAGGACATACTCTTATCCTCTGTTCACTGAACCACTGCTTCAGATAGAAAGGAAACAGCACTGCAGCTCATTTTACGACCATAATGTTTACAGCAGTACAGGAGATCCCAGGAGAAGAATGTAGTGTGGCACTTCATTATGTCCAGTAGGAATTGATTGCATTGTGAAAAGTGGGAAAGTTAGATTCTAGAGTTTGCGATCGATTGCGGTGCGATTTCCTCTTGAAACAGCAGGCAGGCACTTGTTAAACTCGAGCAGGCGAAAGGAAAGTCATTACTGAGGAGAAGCAAGTTATTACATTACAGATGAAAGACTACAAGATGAATATTTCTTTCTTCATTAAATGTGAACTGATCAATCATACACGATTAGAGCAGGAACTTCTATTAAGACAGTAAATAAGGTGCACATTGAGTTCATAGGCTATTCTAGTAGACAACGAAAATAAGCACAACCTAAATTGAAGATTAATGTACAGAAGTTTGGGGTTGATAAGATTCTCTTCTGCTCACCAAGGCTGTATTTATTTGATCAAAAATACAGTACAAAAATTGTGAAAAATTATTACAATGTAAAACAGCTGTTTTCTATGTGAATATCTGTTAAACTGTAATTTATTTCTGTGATGCGCAGCTGTATTTTCAGCATCATTACTCCAGTCTTCAGTGTCACATGATCTTCAGAAATCATTCTAATATGCTGATTTGCTGCTCAAGAAACATTTCTGATTATTATCAATGTTGAAAACAGTCGTGCTTTTTAATATTTTTGTGGATACTGTGATACATTTCATTTTATTTACATATAAATATCATGAATTATAAATAACTTCAATATTATGAAACATTATAAATATAAATATAAATCATTCTGCTTTTAATTTTAATAAATAATTTCATATTTCTACTCAATTTTGTGAGTTACCATCAGTCAGTTTTCATTATGATTAATTAATAAAATAAAAAAATTTAAATTAAAAAAAATAAATATATATATATATACATATATATATATATATAT
>NW_015643188.1:326364-341987 GCF_001515625.1 Sinocyclocheilus rhinocerous | reverse complement strand
GTGTGTGTGTGTGTGTGTGTGTGTGTGAGTGTGTGTGTATATGTGTATGTGTGTATATATATATATATATATATATATATATATATAATTAAAATACTTAATATATTTACACTTCCATTCAAACGTTTAGGATTGGACGTTGTAAGATTTTTAAATGTTTACAAAAAAATGTCTCTTTTGCTCACCAAGGCTGCATTTATTTGATCCCAAATACAGTAAAAACAGTGAAATATTTTTACAATTTCAAGCTGTTTTCTGTGTGAATATCTGTTAAACTGTAATTTATTTCTGTGATGCGCAGCTGTATTTTCAGCATCATTACTCCAGTCTTCAGTGTCACATGATCTTCAGAAATCATTCTAATATGCTGATTTGCTGCTCAAGAAACATTTCTGATTATTATCAATGTTGAAAACAGTTGTGCTGCACAATATTTTTGTGGAAACCGTGATACATGTTATTTTTCAGGATTCACAGATGAATAGAAAGTTGAAAAGAACAGCATTTATTTAAAAATAGAAATCTTTTGGAACATTATAATTGTCTTTACTGGCACTTTTGATCAATTTAGTGCATCCTTGATCAATAAAAGTATTAGTTTAAAAAAAAAAAAAAAAAACTTAACCCCAAACTGTGAATGCTAAATTAAGATGTTGACTACATAATTGATTTAAAAATATTAAAACATTTCACCCAGCTTTTGCGCACACTGTATTTTTTTTTGCTAACTGCAGCCTCTGTGAGTGTTTTTGGAGTCTTGTGGAGGAGTGTTGTTTTTTTAAATCATTAATTCTAATTGCTACATATGGTAGAGTGTTTCAGTGTAAACAGATCAGTAGGTTTGGAACGGAGCCTGATGTTGTATTGGGAAGCTGTGACAGGACACACCTCTCCCTGATTATGATGCTGCTGCTGCTATAAAATATGTCCCTCATCTCACAATTTGTCCTTTAACCGAATTCTTGCTCACTATTACAGTCTGTAACAGGCAGTTATTATTAGTCGGCTCTCGCTTGGAGCCAAGGTTGGCACTTCACCACAGACTTGATTTATTTCCCATCTCTGTGCCAAAGTTGCAGAAAATTGCAAATGAGCCATTCTGGTGTGTGAGCAGATACGTTGCCAACATATGGCCAGCAACGCCCTGCTGTTTTCAATAGATAGAGTAAACAGCGTTTCCGACAACCTATTTTGTAAGCTGGTGCATGGTGCTGCTCGATGTTTTCATGCATTCGATGCGTCACACTCCATCATATCAATTGTTGCTTCGGTTGGCAGCAAAATAAGGGTGTAATTTGGATCTTTAAAGGAATAATCAGTTATTTTCTCAGTTTGCAAAACCAGCTAACACTAATGCACAGAACCCTAGAAGACAAGCGTCAGAGTCAAAAGCAGAAATGCCAAGCTCATACTTGGTACTTGAGCTGTGATGTGGCATGGATACCAAGTGAAAGTAACCAGGTTATAGTTGGCTGCTTTGATAGAGTTAAAAGCTTTGATAATAAAGCTCGTGATTTCACATTTATTATCTAGTGCTTTTTACGATACAAGTTTCTAATAATATTACCAAGGTGCAACATGTATATTGAAAATAGCAGAGGACCTAGGACAGATCCTTGTGGCACTCCGTACTTTACTGGCATTAATTGAGATGACTCCCCATTTAGATAAATTCATAAAGTCATTACTATTAAACTGTGAGGGAATATTTAGTTAGGGTGATTATTTGCTAATCCAGCCACTGTGCTAAATAATTGGATTGTTTTGGTTATTTTTGGTAAGTTTGCAGATATACCTGGCACATACTTTAGAACATGCTGTTTTTCCACGCAATTCTAAAAAAAGAGTTTTTCTCTATTTGCGCTCAAGATTACGAGTTTCGTAGTCAATGTAAACAATGTGACAGTTGCACATTTAAAAGTTTATTTGCATCGTTGCACACTTTCCTGCTAGGCTTTTATTATGAATGTGTAATTTGCATACATTTTTACATGAGGAATAAGTCAAAATGATCAGACAGCATGTTAAATAATGTTACATAGTTTACAGATGACTTCAGTCTTCATACAAATTCAATCCTGTTGCTTATTGAAAGCAAAGAGGTGAACCGATTATATATTTCAAAACATTGCTGTACAATTATATAGTTTCATAATAAACTGTTTCCAACCACTAAAACATAGGAAAATAGATGACTTTAGTTTGGCTCTCTAAACTCTCTGTACTGAGGGAAAATGAAGCGAGTCATTATATTTGCTGCTTGGGTGGAAAATTGAGAATCTGAAGACTGGAATTGCTTGGTTTTTATTTCTTAAATAGTTTTGTTCAGAGGACAAATTAACATGAAAAAGGAGAAGCTCCCTCTCATTTATCTTACAGTAGATAGTGAAACTGAAAAACAAAGTGCTTCAATTGTGCTCCATTTTAAGAAGAAAACCAAACCTAACTGGCATCAATATGAGACTGAATCAGAGTACCCAGAACTGCTGGAGGTCTAGTTTCTTGCAGTTGCACTTAATCTGTATGATATATTGCATTTGAAAACATAATATAAAGCTCTAAAAAGTTATCTGTAAATCTGCCATTAAATAAGAAAGGGGGTACTCTACAATGGTACAGAAGCCTTTACCTCTCTTGCTCCAGCACACAGGAGTGAGTTGTATCTGGTTAAACACTGATGTCAGATTATTGTAGTTTGTCCTCCTTTGAGACGCATTAGACATTAGACATACATTAGACTAGCACAAGCCATCATCTTTATCAAGACGGACTATGAAAATACAGACATACTCAAAAATCTGCCACAGAAGTAAAAGAAAGTCTATAATAAAACTAAGGTAGTTGTAATAATATTTCACAATATTACTGTTTATATTTTTTGATAAAATAAATGCAGCCTTGGTGAACAGAAGAGAGAGAAAAAACGACAACTTAACCCCAAACTTTTGAACTGTGATGCATATTAAAAATATTTAAAGGGGTCATATGATGCGATTTCAATTGTTCCTCACAGTATGGTGAGGGGCGTAACATTTCCGTCTCACGTTTGAGGTATTCGGCCAATCACAACGCTCTGGATAGCTGGCCAATCAGAGCATACCTCGCTTTTCAGACCAATGAGGTTTGTAAAAATCGACGCGTTTCAGAAAGGCGGGGCATAGAGGAGAAACAATAATGTACAGTATGTGGAAAATAATGTGGTTTTTTTACTTTAAACCGCATAAACACATTTCATTACACCAAATACACAAAATAATGTTATTTTTAGCAGCATCATATGACCCCTTTAAAACATATATTTGTAATTAATTTTGCAGATGCTTTTAACCAAAGCAATTTACAAATGAGGAACCTCACAAGCAACCTGTCATATTCAGTGTGCATGCCAGCTTTTAGTAAAAACTAGATTATTATTAAACAAGCTAAAGCAGAGGCATGTTTGTTTAACTTCTATTAAAATAAATACAGCTAAAACTAAAATAGACATTTATAAAACTATATAGAAATAGAAAAACTATATATGTGACCCTGGAGCACAAAAGCAGTGTTAAGTCGCTGGGGTATATTTGTAGCAATAGCCAACAATACATTGTATGGTGCAAAATTATCAATGTTTCTTTTATGCCAAAAATCATTAGGATATTAAGTATAGATCATGTTCCATGAAGATATTTTGTAAATCTCCTACCGTAAATATATCAAAACTTAATTTTTGATTAGTAATATGCATTGCTAAGAACTTCATTTGAACAACTTTAAAGATGATTTTCTCAATATTTAGATTTTTTTGCACCCTCAGATTCCAGATTTTCAAATAGTTGTATCTCGACCAAATATTGTGCTATCCTAACAAACCATACATCAATGGAAAGATTATTTAGTTTATGTATATATAATGCATGTATAAATCTAAATTTTAAAAAATTGACCCTTATGACTGGTTTTTTGCTCCAGGGTCACATATAAAACATACTAAAAACACAACAAATTACTAAAACTTTAACTAAAATTAAACGAAAACTAAATAAAATTTAAAATTATAATAGCATAATTTATAGTAAAATAGCACTGGGTGGAGGTCGTTAGTTCAGGAACAGAGAGAGGGAACGTTTTGGGGGGGGGGTGGTATTAAAAAATATATACAGTATATATATATATATATAAACAAGTGTGTCTGTTAATAAATATATGAAACCTGACTGAAATATAAATAGAAATATATGAATATATATAAAATATTTATACATTTTAATACATTTGTTAAAATAAATAAAAATATATATTTTTTTACAAATTGTTTTCGTAATTTAGTAGGAGTTATATCAGCTTCCCAGCAGCCCAGCAGTATTCCAGTAACAGCATGTTGACATTTTATACATCAATAAACCTTGACATGATTTCATTCATTGTTTCTCCAACAGTCTCCCAGCAGCCGGGCATGCAAGGCTACGGTGACCCCTGCGGCGCCATGACGACGGCCCTGACCCCGGGTCAGACGACCCCAGCACACATGATGAGCTCGTACCCGCCGCCGCCCTCCTACTGCAATCATCCGCCACCCTCGTACGAACAAGTCTTCAGGAACGCCGAGAAGAAGAGCCACAGCGAATCCTCGCAGTGAGAGACGCCGCTGACGCTCTCGGGAAACTCTGCTTTTATTTGCGTGCTTTCAGGATGCTCTTTCCCAGTTCCCAGTTTGTTTATCGTTTGATTGGCGCGCTATGGAGGGGCAACAAAAAGAACAAAGGTCCGGATGGGACAGAGCTTTGAAGAAGCTGTCGGGATGCAAAGCGCAGGAGATACTGAGAGTCTCGACTCCCTTTCTTTGAGAAGTGGGTCTTGAGGGGCTGGGGTGGACCTTGGAAGGTCGACAAGGTGGAAGCAACCCGCTGAGCTTCTGGAGAACAGGATGAATATCTGTGGAAAACACACGACATCCATCCTGAGGCCGACCGCACTTCAGAACCCAGACAGCAGGAGTTTCGTACTGTAGACCGATTGTGCGTTTTATCATACTGCAGCCAGTGAATATCATGCTACCTGAGCCTCTCAAACATGTGGAAGCCTGTTTATGCCACTGAATAACAATGAAAAAGGTAATTGTGACTTTATCTCGCAATTCTGAATTTTTATTTTGCAACTGCAAGTTTAATTCTGACTTTTTTTTTTTTTAAGAATGTTTTGTAAGAAAATACTTTTTTGTCAGAATAACTTGCAATTGCAAGTTTATATCTAACAATTCTGAGACAAGAAATCAGAAATGCAAGATATAAACTCGCAATTGTAAAAAAAAAAAAAGTTCAACTTGCAAGAAAAGTCAGAATTGTGAGTTTATATTTTGCAATTCTGACTTTATTTCTCACAAATGTGAGTTGATATCACAATTCTGAGAAAATGTCTGAATTGTGAGATAAAAAGTTAAAAAAAAAATTTTTTTTAGCGTTAGTGGCAGAAACAGGCTTCCATACAAACAGGAGTTTGTCTGTTCTTTTGTTCCAATCCCAGTGGTTTAATGGGTCAATAAACTCTTGTATGGGTATTAATCTGAAATAGATGATGAACTCACATGGAGTGAGTCTATTGAAGCCACAGCAAGCGAAAGAGAAATGTATTCACATCTTTTCTGCTTCATCACACCCATAGTGTCCTGTTTTTGTGGATGGGCCAGAAAATTGCAAAAGCTCGTTTTGGGTTAAATGTCTGGCCCAATGAGAAATACAGCTGAGTTATTTGGAGGGAGTGATGCATTTACCACAACACCTGCTTGAAAACAACGCTGATTAGTTTTAGGCCTCTTCATTAGCACAGAAAAGGATCAAATGTGAAGCAAACAGCCACATGTGTATTGCCAACGCTGGTTTGGAAAATGGTTGAGAAATGTCTTTTTCACATTTAAACCCTGAATTAAATTAAACTAAAACTAAATTATAATTTGCAGAAAATTTAGCATATTTTTAGGACTATTAAGGAACCTTTTTTTGTGATTACAATTAAGTCCATTAAGAACATTAAGAATATTATTAAGAATATTGCTTTTTTTTCTGTTCTGTTTTTGAGGTGAAATATGACCTACACATAGTCTTCATAACATTCACCAACAAGCACCATTTGAAAATATATATATCAAATTAGACTGATTTGGAGACCATTTCTAGTAAATGTGAATGTGATCCTGAAGTTTTTATTTAAATGTACTTAATATTAATTCAACATGTGAATTGTTTGGAACAGAGTGTGGGAAAAAAAAAGACTTTAAAGTTACATATTTTGCATACTTGATTCGTACGATTAGTATATTGAATGCTGGCTGGTTCCTATTCTTGATGTTGTGACTGTGAACAGAATGCTCCTTTGGGATGAAAACGTTAACACAAAACTCCACAGACTAGATATGAAAGTACATTCATTGCATTATTTACACACATTATTGAACTCCTGATGAGACCTAATATTGACTGAAAAACACGCAAAGCATCAATAGGTTTGGGTATATTTCAAGTACATTCAAAACCTGTTTTGAAAGTGTTGTTTTTGTAGTTGTGGTACATTGTTCATGGTTTCGTTTGAGGTTGAACTATGCAAAGTGCGCTAATGTTGGAGTTTGTTTTACTGTTCAGATCAGTTGGGGTTTTGTTTTACTCTCCTGAACGCGTGGTTGAAGAGATGTTCAAATCACACCCACTTCAGGGTGTCGAGGACAGCTGTGAAATTGTACAGTGTCAAACATCTGCCTCTGGATTTGGAGTGACACATGGATGATTACACGGCTCTGTTGAGTAACTGCACTGTCACTGACACACCAGCAACCGTTCATAGTGAAGCGCTCTTGATGTCAGAAAATCATGAACTACAATAATAAAGTTCCCTCTGTTTGAGACTTTTGCTATGCTTGCTCGTGTGTCTGTGTTTGTTATGTGTTCAGGTATTGGACAGCTCTTGCTAATTTTAGGCTACTTGTAGCTTTGTAAGTGTTTACTTGCACAGTCATGGCATTTTACTGGAACAAGCCTCTAGAATTAGCATAACATCAAATGAATAGCTTTTAGTTTAATTAGACCTATCTTTTCTTGGTTGCTTAAATCGAAACAATTCTTGTATAAGAGTTCTGCAGCAGATGATTCATCTTGGAGCGGCCAGTGTGTGTTGTGATTGGTTAGCTGGGCCAGTGTGTGCTGTGATTGGTTAGCTGGGCCAGTGTGTGCTGCGATTGGTTAGCTGGGTCAGTGTGTGCTGTGATTGGCTCTACTCGGCGCCTGGTTGGGAAATGCCATGCCCCTTACCATAGCCGCCTGCGAGCTTCAGTGTAAATATTGCGTCAAAATCAAATCAATTTGAGCGTGATTTAAACCCGGATGATTGTAACCACTCTATAGCTGGGCCAGTGTGTGTTGTGATTGGTTAGCTGGGCCAGTGTGTGCTGTGATTGGTTAGCTGGGCCAGTGTGTGCTGTGATTGGTTAGCTGGGCCGGTGTGTGCTGTGATTGGTTAGCTGGGCCGGTGTGTGCTGTGATTGGTTAGCTGGGCCGGTGTGTGCTGTGATTGGTTAGCTGGGCCAGTGTGTGCTGTGATTGGTTAGCTGGGCCAGTGTGTGCTGTGATTGGTTAGCTGGGCCAGTGTGTGCTGTGATTGGTTAGCTGGGCCAGTGTGTGTTGTGATTGGTTAGCTGGGCCAGTGTGTGTTGTGATTGGCAGCACTCAGCACCTGGTCGGGAAATGTCATGCCCCTTACCATAGCCACCTGCGAGCTTCAGTGCAAATACTGCGTCAATATCAAATAAATTTGAGCGCGATTTAAACCCGGATGATTGTAACCACTCTAAGTTCATCTGCCTTGGGAAAGCTAGCGTGTCTCCGACATAGTGATAACACTCGTTGCCTTCTCTAGTGCAGCTCAACCAGGTCTCGTCCCATTCGTCGGCATTTGTGATATCACAAATCCCGGAAAATATGCGTTGTAGTCCAAACGAGTCATTCGTTGTAGTTTTTGAAAAGTGATTTCTGTTAAATAAAATATCTCCTTTTGAAGTGGACTTTGAGCTTTGTAACTTCGCAGATCTTTTTTATGCTCAAACAGCAACATTACAAACTAACTAAAGTTGAAAAAGTGAAAAAGCATAATAGAACCCCTTTAAAAAAAGCACACAATCATCTCATGTTGAAATGTAATCACAATTATGCTAATGTAGTCACAAATTATTTAATGAAGACATAATGGGAGAAAACAACCACAACTGACAAGCTATGTTGTCCTGTAGTGGCAAAATTCAACTTCCTTTACCACGTTTGTGAGGTTTTTTTATTATAGCGCCCCCTAACACTGAAAAATTGCAACCAAAACTGCACCAAAAGAGCTCTGCAATTACAGATCACCTTCATGAAGATTACATTCACAAACAATGTACATATTTGTATGCATTGGATACTTTTATATACGCTTCCATTTAAAAGTTTGGGGTACTTTTTGAAAGAAGGCCCACCAAGGCTGCATTTACTTGATCAAAAATACAGTAAAAACTGAAATATTTTGAAATATTAGAATAGTATTAAAATAAATATTTTCTATTGTAATATATTTTGAAATGTAATTTATTCCTGTGATTACTGCCATTATTATCAATGAAAATATTTTGCATGTCTTCAATGCATCCTTGCTGCATTCAAGTATTATTAAAAAATAAAAATAAATAAATAAACTTACTAGACCCAAACTTTTGAACACTTATGGGTCATTCTGTGTCGACTCAACCAGCTCAAGGCCCTTAGCTCAAATTTTTGATTATGTTAAGATTTTTTTATGGGGAAAATATACATAAATGAAGAAGAAATATTAGATTGATTAATAAAGAAGAAGCAAACATTTGGTTTTAAACCATTGAAAATGGGTAATATTCAACAAATTGGACATTGAGTGGCATTGTGCTCCCCACGTCTCTGGGACTGAACCATACAGGGCCTTAAAAATCAGAATCTAAAATAATATTATTGAGGTACAGGCAAAGTACCGTTGAAAAAATTATATTTATGGCACTCGGGCAGGTGTGTTCAATGCAATTATTTTGAGGGAAACAAGACACATTTATAGTTTCAACATTATTTGTTCTTCAGACATTCCTCTTTAAAAGAAAAAAAGATACCAAAAAAAAGTTTAAGACCGAAAATCGAAAAGGCCATCAAGAGATCTTCAATACTACTTGAGTTACAGGCCTGCAAACTTTGAAGAAAGAAAACTTGAAAAGTGCCTTTTCCCATTTTTGAACGGTCACCACTGGCATATAATGCAGCAACGATTGCTAAAGTCAACAGATTTTACTAGAGCTACCAATCTCTGTGTAAACATAAGATCATGATGCTGCCATCTTTCTGAAGTCATCTGTAACCCGGCTCCGAATCTTAGGTGAAAAGGTCATTGATTTATTGAGGTCATTTTTTTTTTTCAAATTTGGTTCATGGTTTAGAACTCTGAATATTTTGTTTAAACCCTTACTGGGAAAATGAATGTAACAAATAATTGTGAAAAAGTGTGTGTTCTATTAGCTAATATGAACCACACCCAAACTTCTCATTGGCTCATATCTGCCAAACCAATCAAGTTCCTGTCAGGAGAATCCACATTTTGTGCACACTGGATCCAAGAACTGGGATGTGTTATACTTTTCTTTTTTACACAGGGGTGAATTCAGGTAAATTGGGAGTCTTTTTGCCATTTGAGATGACTGGGGAAACAAATGTCCCAATTAACCTGAATTCACCCTATATGTGGTGTTATAGAGCTGGATGAACTGGGTGGCACTATAATAATCTAACTTACATTTTGTAAATGAGATGTGTTTGTGCTCGCTTGAATAATGAGTCTGAACAGTTACTAACCCTTCACCGAGCGAGCGTTCATCATGACGCACTGAAGCTGAACTCCACACTGAACACAATTACACATTTACGTAACGAGCACGCAGCCGGTGACCTCGTCTCACATCACTGCAGGCTTATTTCACACAGTATAAGACAGAACCTTTACACAATGCACCTTTCCCATTGATTTCTCTCATCTGTAGTTCACTATTTCTGTACATTAAAACGATCTTCTCTCTGTAATGCTATTCATCTGCTGAAAGTGTTTTTACTGAAATGTAATTCTTTAATCACTGTATTTTAAAGTAGATAGCGCACCCAAAAATGAAAATGTGCTGATAATGTGCACCCTCAGGCCATCCGAGATGTAGCGGACTTTTGTTTTTCATTAGAACAGTAAAGAAGATTTTTAGCTGAAAACATGGTCCTTGGTGATTCATAAAATGCAAGTCAGCAACTTTAAGAATTAAAAAAGCATATCAGGCAACATTAAATTAATACCCGTAGCTCTGGATGATATATTGAGGTCTTATGAAACGAAACGATCAGTCTGTGCAAGAAACTGAACATTATATACAACAAATTTTCATTTTGAACTATCTCTTTAAAGGTGGGGTAAGTGATTTCTGGTAGCCAATGTTGATATTTGAAATCACCAAAACAAACACGCCCCTACCCCAAAAGGGTCTCGCCCCTATTTTGATAGCTCCGCCCCACACATACGCACACAAGCCAGGCAACGATTAGTTCTGTGAAACAAAGCAAAACCAATGTTACACTGTCTACACTGGACGAGAGTGGCGCGGCGCGATATGATGTATAAGTAATTTGAAAATTGAATTAAATTTAAAGTATCCTTAAAATATACAGTATAGGTATCAACATAGTAATATAGGACTTTTATTTTGACAGACTCTGTCTAGTTTCATGTTTTACTATATTCTAATTACTGATTGGTCAGGTAAATGAAATTAAACATTTATTGTAAATATTTTGCATTTAATTTGTGGGGAAAACACTTTATTTATTTATTTTTAACTTTAAATTTGCATAAATAAAAGGTGGCAAAACAAATACAATGTATCCAATGTATCCTTAAAGGTGGGGTAAGCGATTTCTGGTAGCCAATGTTGACATTTGAAATCACCAAAACAAACACGCCCCTACCCCAAAAGGGTCTCGCCCCTATTTTGATAGCTCCGCCCCACACACTTACGCAACCCAGGCAACGGTTAGTTCTGTGAAACAAAGCAAAACCAGTGTTACACCGTGTCTACACCGGACGCGAGTGGCGCGGCGCGACAAAATACTATGGAACTCATTATAATCAGTGATGCTGTCTACACCATAGATATATACATATCTATGGTCTACACTGGATGCGGCGCGGCACGACACGACAAATCCCCGACAGAAAACTGCTGCTGCGTTCTATTTATGACGTATTGACACAAACTTCAAATTATTTTCAACTGTCGCTTTGTCGCGTCCAGTGTACTAGACAGACTTTAGCTGTTGCGGCACAGACACGGTGTTACTCACTGATCGAGAAGAAACAAAGCAACCTCGGCGTCCTATCGCAGGTCTTCCACTCCTTGAGTTCTCTCCAGCGCTGGAAAGCTGATCTGATATTTACACGGGTCCTACTTCTTGCCTTAAGCCTTCCTTTGTTCCGCAGACGTTTTCCTCTTTTGTTTTTTATCCGCCATCTCTATGTTTCTGTCGCTCGGCTCGCTAATGTCCGTCCTGTGCACTGAACTCGCTCTCCTCCACATCATGAGTAGACACGCCCCTTACTGCTGATTGGCTACAAGTTTGTTTTGCGATTCGGCCCGAATCAGTTTTCTAAAGCGTTTTTGAAAAATCGCTTACCCCACCTTTAAGTGATACATGGTGTTTGACTGCACTAGGGTTTCTGCAAGTTTTATGAAGGTAAATTTAACATTTATAAAAAAAAAATTTGAGATATTTTTAAGTAGAAAATTTGAGGAATAAATTGGGAGGAACACAATACATCAAAATGTTTTCTAAATGTAAATTGTCTAGGGAGAACACGAGTTATATCAGCAAAACTTCAATGTTCAAAAATGCAAAAATCCAACAGATATCCACTGCTTTTTGATTTTACAAAAAAACACTATTATTGTACCTTGTTCTTCCTCTGTATTTTGCCTCGTTTCTCAGTGCAAATGTCTAAAAATGTGCCTAAAAATTGTAATAACTTAGATGCAAAAATAACACATAAGTCGTCTTGTTTTCTGAAAAACTGACCAAAATGAAGTGTTTATTGGAAAAAAAAAAAAAGATGAACTTAAATGGGAAACAAGTCCTAATCTAGTTTTAAGCGTGAACTCTGTTCATTAAGATCTGCAGTGTAAACGCAGCTTCACTTACATTTGTTCAATTCCCCAGACAACAAGACTTCATATCTTTATTTTGCATCTCAGGTGATCTTGATTTAATGATGTTTAGATATTTGAAAACAAGACAAAAATACTGTGGAAGATGTTCAGTTTTTGCAGTGCATGCAACATTAATACAATGAATTTAAGACTTCTACTCCGGTTTAAGACCTTCATTTGTGGAAGGGTGAACTTAGAAGCGCTGTGATTGTGATAATCGTCACTGAGGTGTATGCAAATTACACCGATACTGGTTTTAGAGAGTAAGGAATTCTCTTACCTGTCCTTCTAGCGTCACTACTCTGGATTTTCATCAGGTCTTTCCACCCCGGATCGATGTTAGCTCTCGCTTTTTGTGTTTGTGGGACTTTGTCTTCAGAGCTTTTGCTCTTTTGGTCATACAGATAATGCTTCTTTCGATATATCGGCTGGAAAAAAACGATCATTTTAGCGCTGCTTCTTAGGTTTTATTCGCGGCTGGCAAACCAGCTTATGCGTGCTTTACCGCCACCTACTGGACTCAGATGATTTGGCAGGGAAAAAGTCAATAATGTAAGGTTTAGTTTGAATATTTCAGACACTTCTTTCAATTAATTTCTTTCCTTTTCATATGCATAACATACCATTATCAGATGTTGGACAGATTCTGGATGATTGCATTGTGTGTCGAGTCCTGTATGTGTCCTCTTCTGAGATCCCTTCGATTTTCAATTGATCTCTCTTTCAATACCAACAGAGCTTCGAATATCATACAAATGTCTCTTCCCGTGTCATCATTATCTCAATATCCATACCATATTTTTGAGTTTGATCATTTATGATGTTTTTAGCCTTAGCAGATTTGCAGATTGCATTAAGTAAAGCCGTTTTGTAAGCCTAATATTATGGCTAGCAAGGATTCTCGTCATTTCAACACAGTGCTTTGTATGATTAAAACACTTTTTATAGAAAACTGTAAGTACAGTCATCTCATGTGAGCGTACACCATTAAGGTAACTTCACAAAAACAGTTTATTTTTAAATGTGTAAAACCTTGTAACACAGACTATAATATATATAGTTTATATATGTATCCACACATATATACATATCATGAGGCAGGCTAAAGCGATCGGTCACTACACATTAAAGAGCAACAAAAATGACTGATCACTGGATGGCAGGCGCTAGGAGTAATGTTTAGTGTTTATTTCACGCATCAACAGCACAGACCTTATAGCCTATGGCAGATCTTGGGATTTAAGAATCAATATAGATTTATCAAAATGAGGACAGATTCTGGATGATTGCATTGTGTGTCGAGTCCTGTATGTGTCCTCTTCTGAGATCCCTTCGATTTTCAATTGATCTCTCTTTCAATACCAACAGAGCTTCGAATATCATACAAATGTCTCTTCCCGTGTCATCATTATCTCAATATCCATACCATATTTTTGAGTTTGATCATTTATGATGTTTTTAGCCTTAGCAGATTTGCAGATTGTATTAAGTAAAGCCGTTTTGTAAGCCTAATATTATGGCTAGCAAGGATTCTCGTCATTTCAACACAGTGCTTTGTATGATTAAAACACTTTTTATAGAAAACTGTAAGTACAGTCATCTCATGTGAGCGTACACCATTAAGGTAACTTCACAAAAACAGTTTATTTTTACATGTGTAAAACCTTGTAACACAGACTATAATATATATAGTTTATATATGTATCCACACATATATACATATCATGAGGCAGGCTAAAGCGATCGGTCACTACACATTAAAGAGCAACAAAGCTCTTATTGTTTGTATTTTGCAATAAACCTGACAGAATTTGAAAGCTGAAAAAGCTTTATATCAGCACAAAAATGACTGATCACTGGATGGCAGGCGCTAGGAGTAATGTTTAGTGTTTATTCAACAGCACAGACCTTATAGCCTATGGCAGATCTCGGGATTTAAGAATCAATATAGATTTATCAAAATGAAGATAGATTAAAATGGAGAAATCAGTATTGTCAGGTCAGTTGGAGGATCCAGCGCACTACTGCAATCTGACACACTTTATCTGCAATATTTTACTGTGCTACTTACCTGATCACACTGGATTGCAGGTGGCTTCATTTCAAATGTTGCGATTTCTTTGCGGATTTGAGAAGACTCGTACATCAGCTGAATGACAGCACAGACTTTCAGCAGTTCAGAAAAAGCCCAATTTATTGTGACATTCATAACACGTTTTGCCTGAGGAAACAATATTTACCAGAGCAGGTCATTCTTTCTTTTATCAAGACATTTACCAACAGCGACTGGAACGAAACACTGACATACACACAGCATATACTTGACAACCACACCGTGTTGGATACTGGATTAATTTACCGAAAGGCACCGGCACATTCCGACATGAGCACGTGTTGCCATCCTCATGCAAAGACAAAGACAACGCAGACTGCGTTCGCATGGGGCAAACGCTCCGGAGCGCCACAGACGATCACAGAGGCTCTGCTATTCACCAACAAGCATGCAGATGCAAGAAACACTGCTGTGCTGTAAGATATAAAGATATAAACTAAAACAAAACCATATATTAGCATTAAATATTGTCCAAAAAACAGCAACATACTGATAAAGACTACAAGCTACGAAGACCGAACTCAAGGCGGCGTTGTTTGAAATTATAGGCTGAAGGTTGGGTTTTTCGCGTCCATGATGAGGAAGAAATAGTTTTCTTCATTTTAAAGGGTCCATCCAGAGCGATGTAACTGTACTGTGAAAGCATGTGAACCTCCTAATGAAGGAGCAACAGTCTATGCTTCCAAACGCACAGGTCAAAGTTCAAAAGCAGGGAATCGAGAACCCTCAGGCTGGATGACATCTGAGAGATAATGGATGGCTCCTGCCATACCTACAGCAACAAGACAACAACAATTTGGTTAGGTTTGATATTTATAATATCATGAGACTATCAGATTAAAGTTTTTTATCCAAAAATAAACATCAGTTGTAAATGTGCTCATCCTCTGGCCATCCCAGATCAGGATGAGTTTGTTTCTTCATCAGGTTTGTAGAAATGCAGCATTGCATCAGTGTCTCAGCAATGGATGCTCTGCAGTGAATGGGTGCCGTCAGAATGAGAGTCCAAACAGCTGATAAAAACATCACAATAATCCACAAGTAATCCACAGCACTCCAGTCCATCAGTTAACATCTGGAGAAGACAAAAGCGGAGACAAATCCAGCATTAAGACGTTTTTAACTAAAATACATAGAGTAATCCATAATAACGCTTCCTCCAGTAAAAAAGTGTTCTGGTCTGAATCAGGAGAGAAATCTGCACAGATCAAGCACAGACCTAAACAAATATGTGGCTGGATTTTGATGTGAGAGACAACA